>NC_090177.1:44244517-44319517 GCF_024679245.1 Pseudorasbora parva | reverse complement strand
GGGGAGAGCAATAGAAGCAACGAAACAAACAAGGCCAACAACCTGTAAGAGCTGTAAGAAATCTCAATTAATTAGCACAGTACACAATTTTTTATTTTATTTTATTTTTTTAAATAGCCATCTACAACAAAAACTCACATACGCAAAATACAGAACACTGGATTTTGATAGCTAAGATAACAACCCATTAGGACTAAGGCTGTTGCCCCAACTGTTGTCGTTAATGCAGATTCAGTGGCCCAAAAGGTTGGTTTTGTATGGTATCTAGCTAAACGCGCAGCAATAGCCATCTACAACAAAAACTCACGTACGCAAAATACAGAACACTGGATTTTGATAGCTATGATAACTATGTAACATACCGGCCTGAAGGCACAAATCCGGATGAGAGACGTAGATATGATCCAGGAGTGTGCGCTTTTTGGTCGTTGCTGTGGTGATCAGTAAGTGCTATTCTGTTTTGGTCAAGTGCAATTGGAAAAGATGTGTCTTAAGATGTTTTTTAAAAATGGCTACAGACTCGGCAGCACGAATTGAGATCTGCAGGTCATTCCACCAGGTGGGAACGGTCCAGGAAAATGTCCGTGAGAGCGATTTCATGCCTCTTTGGGATGGAACCACGAGGCGCCGCTCACTCGCAGAACGCAAGCTTCTGGAGGGTGTGTAAGTCTGAACAAGTGAGTTTAGGTATATTGGTGCAGAGCCAGTGGTTGTTTTGTAGGCGAGAACTAGTGCCTTGAATTTGATGCGAGCAGCCATTGGCAACCAGTGCAGTTTGATGAAGAGAGGCATAACATGCGCTCTCTTCGGCTCATTAAAGACCACTCTCGCCGCTGCATTCTGGATCAGCTGCAAGATTTTGATAGTGCATGCTGGAAGCCCAGCCAGAAGAGCATTACAATAGTCCAGTCTGGAGAGAACAAGAGCTTGAACCAGGAGTTGTGCAGCCTGTTCTGATAGGAAGGGTCTAATCTTTCTAATGTTGTATAAAGCAAATCAGTTATGGTCGATGAACCAAGCTGAATGGAAATTTTTTGAAGAAGTGCTGGGATGGTTAAGAAAACAAGTAATTCTGTCTTTGCAAGATTGAGTTTAAGATGATGCTCTTTCATCCAGTCAGAAATGTCTGTCAGACAGGCAGCGATACGAACACTTACTGTAGGATCATCTGGTTGAAATGAGAAGTAGAGTTGAGTGTCATCAGCATAGCATTGATAGGAGAAGCCGTGTTTCTGAATGACAGAACCTAATGATGACATGTAGATGGAGAAGAGAAGTCAATCAATCAATCAACTTTATTTATATAGTGCTTTTACAATCACGATTGTGTCAAAGCAGCTTCACAGTGTCAAACAGGATAATATTGCGACAAAATTAGATTTGGCTGTACAGTCGTACTGGAGAAAACAGTGATGTTATCAGCTTATTTTAATTTATCATATAGCGACAATGTTGGCAGATCAGTATTATAGTTTATAGAATTAAATAAGACCTAATTCATACATTTTATTTGTATAATAAGTTGAATAACTTTAATCATATTTTTAGTGTCCCCAACTGAGCAAGCCAAGCCAAAGGCGACAGTGGCAAGGAACCAAAACTCCATCAGGGTGTGATGGAGAAAAATAAACCTTGGGAGAAACCAGACTCAGTCGGGGTGCCAGTTCTCCTCTGGCCTATTAACACACTGTGTAGGATTTTTATTCTGGCAACCTTACAGGTCAGAAATCATATTAGATTGGAATATTCAAAATTTCAGGGTATCACGGAAGAGACAGATTTATTTAGGATGGGGCGTCGATTACACAAGAGTATGAATACATGAAAGATCGGAATTATTGCGCTGAAGATGGATTTTGAGCATGTCGTGCCAGTGAGGCAAATTCAGAGGAGACACCAATTGACACGGCTCAGCAGACACTCCAGGATGAGCTGGTCATGTCCAGGCAGGTCCACCATCCGATTCGGACAGGGCCCAGATCCGGGATAAACCTCGGGATAAACAGAGAGACTAACATTAGCGTAGATGGCACTCTTTTTATGATGTAACGAGTACATCAGGTGTTATGGGAAGTATTCCTGGTTCCCAGAAGTGGTCCAAGGAGTGAGCCCTGGGGTACCCCAGTAGCTAGATGATGTGACTTAGACACTACACCTCTCCATGACACCCTGTAGGACCTACCAGAGAGGTAAGACCTGAACCACTGGAGAGCAGTTCCTGAGATCCCCGTCTTCTTAAGTGTTGACAGGAGGATCTGGTGGTTAACTGTGTCAAAAGCAGCAGACAGATCCAGCAGAATGAGCACTGAGGATTTGGAAGCTGCTTTTGCCAGTCTCACTGCCTCAGTTACAGAGAGCAATGTAGTCTCAATCGAATGGCCGCTTTTGAAGCCGGATTGGTTGTTGTCTAGGAGGTTGTCCCGTTCAAGAAACATAGAGAGTTGGTTGAACACAACACGCTCAAGGGTCTTTGCAATGAAAGGCAGAAGGGATACCGGTCGGTAGTTTTCTAAAAGTGCTGGATTCAGAGAGGTTTTCTTAAGCAGTGGGGTTACCCGAGCTTGCTTAAATGCTGTGGGAAAGGTTCCCGTGTGAAGAGAAGTGTTGACAATGTGAGTGAGTGCAGGAGTGATTGAAGAAGAAATGGCCTGAAGGAGGTGAGTGGGTATAGGATCAAGTGGACAGGTAGTAGGGTGATTGGAAAGGATGAGTTTAGAAATATCTGCCTCGGAGAGCGGAGAGAAGGATGGAAGCGTGTTCGTGTTAGTTGTTGAGATGTGCGTGTCAGTTTGTGATGAGGAGAACTGGTTGCTGATGAGAGATGTTTTGTTTGTGAAAAATTATGCAAAGTCATCAGCTGTAAGAGTTGATGAAGGAGGGGGAGGAGGAGGACAAAGGAGAGAGGAGAATGTTTTAAAGAGTTTGCGAGAGTCAGAGCATTTGTTGATTTTGTTGTGGTAGTATGTGGTTTTAGCAGTGAAGACATTTGTAGAGAAAGAAGAGAGAAGAGACTGATACAAGGTAAGGTCAGTATAGTTTTTAGATTTCCGCCATTTCCTCTCTGCCGCCCTGAGTCCAAAGCGATGTTCACGGAGAACATCAGACAGCAAGGGGGCAGATGGGGTGGGGCGGGCTGGTCTGGATGAAAGGGGGCAAAAACTGTCTAGAGTGGAGCAAAGAGTGTCGGTAGCACTGTTAGTGTCCAGTACTAAGAACTGAGCAGGTGGAGGGAGTGAAGATGAAACCATAGTGGATAGGCGAGAGGGAGAGAGTGAGCGTAGATTACGCCGAAAGGTAATCTGTGTAGGAGTACGTGTTGTATCAGGAGTCAGTATGAGGTTAAGAGTGATGAGAAAGCGGTCTGAGGTGTGTAATGGAGTAACTAAAGTGTTGTCCGTGGAGCAGTTGCGTGTGTAGATGAGGTCTAATTGGTTACCTGATCTGTGAGTAGCCGTAGTAGATACTAACTTAAGGTCAAATGAAGTCAGTAGAGTGCTGAAGTCTGCGGCTAGGTGTTTATCAAGATGGATGTTGAAGTCACCAAGCCGAATCAGTGGAGTGCCATCCTCAGGGAAGCTAGAAAGTAACACATCCAACTCCTCCACAAAGTTACCGAGGTGACCTGGAGGACGATAGACCACTACCACATGGATTTTAACAGGGTGAGTTATAGTGATTGAGTGCGATTCAAATGAAATGGCCGGTAGAGATGGTAATGGATCAAATTTCCAATCATTTGAGATAAGCAAACCAGTACCCCCACCCCTCCCAATAGGCCGAGGAGTGTGTGAAAAAGTTAAATTGGTTGAGAGGGCTGCAGGAGTGGCAGTGTCCTCTGGTTTGATCCAGGTCTCAGTTAGGGCCATGAGGCTTAGCTGAGAATGAGTCCCAATAGATGAAATAAAGTCTGCTTTGTTTACAGCAGACGGGCAATTCCAGAGACCAATTGGAATAGAGAGTAAAGTAGCAGAGGATGTTAGGATATAGCGCCAAATTTTTTAGGATTGCGCCATCTCGTGCGTACAGAGCGTGATTTACGAGTGCTAGTAGTTATAGTTGAGATTTGAAAGCACATGGTGAATACAGATCAGAGAAAAGGCCAGATAGGAATTAGAAAAGAACCGAACACAAATAATGAAAAGGAAGATGATATTTAAGTGCCTTGCCGGGGTCCTTGCTCGGGAGGAGTTGCACAGGGAAGAGTTGAAGTCTTTACACTCGTTGGTCTTGCACAGGGAAAAGTTGAAGTCTTTACACTCGTTGGTCTTGCACAGGGAAGAGTTGAAGTCTTTACACTCGTTGGTCCTGTGCAAGACCAACGAGTGTAAAGACTTCAACTCTTGAAGAGTTGAAGTCTTTACACTCGTTGGTCTTCACACAAGGAGGGCTTCACACTGCCGCTTCCGCTGCCGGCAGTGTGAAGACTATCACGCTATTTATACTCACCTGAGTATCATTATTGAAAGCAGCTGGGAACGCCCCCAACAAACTCACTCCCAACGTGGCAATGACCAAACAAATGCTAACTCAACAAATGCTAACTCCCACACACACCGCGAGAATACACCAAAACTAATAATACACACCACTGCACTACACAGACACACTTATCTGACAACAAATGAACAAACAATCAAATGAGAAAAGTTACAAACACTTACAGAGTAGTTGTCTATCAGTCAATCAATGCTTCACCTCTAGCCAAATGTTACAAACACACAAGGCTTTTAACCCTCTTGGCGCCACGGTCGAGTTTACTCGACAAGATGTGTCACTGAATAAAACGGCCGATTTTGTCAAATAGGGTGTCAAATTTCATTCAACCTCCCCTCCACTAGATGGTAGACATGTCGTACTTCATCCCTGACTCATACATACATCATGATTTTATACAAAATATACGAGCAAGAGCGCATTAAATCAGTGTAAACAAAAGCGGAGCTGACGTACGAGTGAGCTGTTTTATCAGAGCATTGTCAACGTCAGCGAGTATTTGCATTTGATTATTATTACTATTATTATTTTCTAATGGCATCAATAAAGCTTACCCATAATGAAGTGTTGGGTCTTCTGTTCGCGGACCCTGATTCTGCGAGCAGACGGGCCGTGACACGGGGCAGAGGGGCTATTATGCATAATATACAGTCTTGTTCAAAATAATAGCAGTACAATGTGACTAACCAGAATAATCAAGGTTTTTAGTATATTTTTTATTGCTACGTGGCAAACAAGTTACCAGTAGATTCAGTAGATTGTCAGAAAACAAACAAGACCCAGCATTCATGATATGCACGCTCTTAAGGCTGTGCAATTGGGCAATTAGTTGAAAGGGGTGTGTTCAAAAAAATAGCAGTGTCTACCTTTGACTGTACAAACTCAAAACTATTTTGTACAAACATTTTTTTTTCTGGGATTTAGCAATCCTGTGAATCACTAAACTAATATTTAGTTGTATGACCACAGTTTTTTAAAACTGCTTGACATCTGTGTGGCATGGAGTCAACCAACTTGTGGCACCTCTCAGCTGTTATTCCACTCCATGATTCTTTAACAACATTCCACAATTCATTCACATTTCTTGGTTTTACTTCAGAAACAGCATTTTTGATATCACCCCACAAGTTCTCAATTGGATTAAGGTCTGGAGATTGGGCTGGCCACTCCATAACATTAATTTTGTTGGTTTGGAACCAAGACTTTGCCCGTTTACTAGTGTGTTTTGGGTCATTGTCTTGTTGAAACAACCGTTTCAAGGGCATGTCCTCTTCAGCATAGGGCAACATGACCTCTTCAAGTATTTTAACATATGCAAACTGATCCATGATCCCTGGTATGCGATAAATAGGCCCAACACCATAGTAGGAGAAACATGCCCATATCATGATGCTTGCACCTCCATGCTTCACTGTCTTCACTGTGTACTGTGGCTTGAATTCAGAGTTTGGGGGTCGTCTCACAAACTGCCTGTGGCCCTTGGACCCAAAAAGAACAATTTTACTCTCATCAGTCCACAAAATGTTCCTCCATTTCTCTTTAGGCCAGTTGATGTGTTCTTTGGCAAATTGTAACCTCTTCTGCACATGCCTTTTTTTTAACAGAGTGACTTTGCGGGGGATTCTTGAAAATAGATTAGCTTCACACAGACGTCTTCTAACTGTCACAGTACTTACAGGTAACTCCAGACTGTCTTTGATCATCCTGGAGGTGATCATTGGCTGAGCCTTTGCCATTCTGGTTATTCTTCTATCCATTTTGATGGTTGTCTTCCGTTTTCTTCCACGTCTCTCTGGTTTTGCTCTCCATTTTAAGGCATTGGAGATCATTTTAGCTGAACAGCCTATCATTTTTTGCACCTCTTTATAGGTTTTCCCCTCTCTAATCAACTTTTTAATCAAAGTACGCTGTTCTTCTGAACAATGTCTTGAACGACCCATTTTCCTCAGCTTTCAAATGCATGTTCAACAAGTGTTGGCTTCATCCTTAAATAGGGGCCACCTGATTCACACCTGTTTCTTCACAAAATTGATGACCTCAGTGATTGAATGCCACACTGCTATTTTTTTGAACACACCCCTTTCAACTAATTCAACTAATTGCCCAATTGCACAGCCTTAAGAGCGTGCATATCATGAATGCTGGGTCTCATTTGTTTTCTGAGAATCTACTGAACCTACTGGTAACTTGTTTGCCACGTAGCAATAAAAAAATATACGAAAAACCTTGATTATTCTGGTTAGTCACATTGTACTGCTATTATTTTGAACAAGACTGTATAAAATATATGTGCCCTATATATGGAATCAGAGTGCTTACTGTATGTAGTAAATGGAAAATCTCTACAGCAAAAGGCAAACCGCTACATGCATTTGGTTTGTTTCTATCATTTATTAGTAATGATTTACACAGTTTGTTTACTATTTAGTATTTACTATTTACCTGAACATTCAGTATTGTGCAATATAGCACACAGAAGGTGAGGGACATTTTGGGGGGAAAGAAGTGCTGCATTTTATCATTTAAACATGTGGCTTTTCATGAAAATTCTATAATCCAAGATTGCCCCACGTTATGATGTCATAATACGCAAATTAGATGGGAAAATGTAATCTCTACATAAACTTAGGGTCCTCCTTAATATTTCTCTAATTTACAGAAAGTTTCTATCTTTTATCACTTTTAAGATATAGCCTTTTGAAATTAAGATATCAAAATCGAACGTTTTAGGAAAAAACCTCTGGTGCCTAAAGGGTTAATACCTCGCTGGCCACGCCCCCAACAAACTCACTCCCAACGTGGCAATGACCAAACAAATGCTAACTCCCACACACACCGCGAGAATACACCAAAACTAATAATACACACCACTGCACTACACAGACACACTTATCCAACAACAAATGAACAAACAATCAAATGAGAAAAGTTACAAACACTTACAGAGTAGTTGTCTATCAGTCAATCAATGCTTCACCTCTAGCCAAATGCTACAAACACACGAGGCTTTTAATACCTCGCTGGCCAAGCCCCCAACAAACTCACTCCCAACGTGGCAATGACCAAACAAATGCTAACTCAACAAATGCTAACTCCCACACACACCGCGAGAATACACCAAAACTAATAATACACACCACTGCACTACACAGACACACTTATCCAACAACAAATGAACAAATAATCAAATGAGAAAAGTTACAAACACTTACAGAGTAGTTGTCTATCAGTCAATCAATGCTTCACCTCTAGCCTAGAGTTACAATTGACTTGACTATTATCATTCGATCATTGTTGCTCTCTGTCTATTTGCTGCACTTGATACTATTGACCACAGCATTCTTTTAAATAGGCTCAATTATATTGGCATTATTGGAAATGCACTGGCATATCTAACCATCATCAATTGTACCAAATGTAGCAGTAAATGAAGAGGAATCATATCTATCATAAGTTCAGAATGGAGTACCGCAAGGCTCAGTTCTAGGACCGTTGCTTTTCACCCCTTACATGCTACCTTTGGGATATACAGTGCATCTGGAAAGTATTCACAGCATTTCACTTTTTCCACATTTTTTCATGTTACAGCCTTATTCCAAAATTGATTAAATTCATTATTTTCCTCAAAATTTTACAAACAATAACCCATAATGACAACGTGAAAGAAGTTGCCACAGCTGACCATGTTCTTTCCTCCTCCTCTCCTCTTAAAGAGAACGAAATCTTCTTAACTTCTCCAGCCACCCTACAGACCCAATCCCCTCACACCTTATACAAACCCTTGCTCCTACTCTTTTACCATCACTCACACACATCATCAACACATCTCTCCTCATAGGCATTATCCCTACTGCATTCCATCAGGCTTGGGTAACCCCACTATTTCAAAAAAAAATTTGTAAACACTTACACAAAGAGTAACAAGAGCAGAGTTGAAATCATCAGTTCTCATTCAGCTAGATCTACAGTATCTGCAGGTTTCAACACAATTTATCATCATCCTTGTATCTACCCTCTCATCCCTGGGAATCACTGGAACTCTACTTTGCTGGTTTAAATCTTACCTCACAGGTAGGTCCTTCAAGGTTGTTTGGGGAACGGAGGTATCCAAATCACATCAATTGGTCACTGGGGTACCTCAGTGGAAAGTATTAAAATGTTTTATGCAAGGTGATTCAAATCCCTTTCAAGGAAAGCCTGTTCACATGGTGGCCATATTTGCAATTCCTCTTGGCAGCTATTTCAGGCATCCAAAACCTATCTATTTGAATGGGGGAATCCTGAAATCTCAAAAACTGCTTGCCAAACTCACACTTAATTAACTTATTTCAAATAATGTTGGAGAGTGTGACATAAACAATCAAATAAATATTGTTTAATATGGTCAAATAGCATTAGAAAAGTTAATTTTTTTTCAGGCTAGACCAGCCACTGTGCATGTTTAGTCCTCAGCGCGAGTCTTAGGCTTCTATGGGAACCTGAGCTTCAAACGGCAGCTGCAGTGACGCAATGACTTTACCAACCAGCAATTGGCTCTTTAATTTAGAAAGCGGGACATATTCCACCATAACATCAAAAGCCATTTACGACCAAAAGGAATGTTGAAAGAGTTAACTCTCACTCCATTTCCCTATTCAAACACATATAATGCCCATGAAATAGGACTCTTTCAATTAGTTCATAGGCAAACCTTTTATGAATTAACATGCATATCTCCAGGACATTATGTGTATGATTATTACTGCCTTGTGTTGTCTTTTGTATTTTATACCATTTTAACCATGGTTTATGATAGAACCACTAGTTAATGTAACCTTGTTTTCTCATTCACTTTCTCAGAGAACGAGAATGTAACAGATGTCTCCTTTCGAAGTGAAACTTCAATGCTGCATCTGATATTGATGCTATGGGGAACCAATACCCACTACGCCATGCTGAGGGAATGCCTTCCTCAGTAAGTTGTGAATATGCACATACATAACGGGCATAGTATAAATTGACTCTACGGTTTATTGCATCAACCCCAAGGGCGCATCCAAAATTACTCATATAGACTGTATAGTGGTACCACTCCCTAAGCCAATATCCTCCAATAGTAGGAGAAGATACCCAAGCTTCTATAACATATAGGAAAAGGAAGTCCCAGCTTTTAAAACCTTATTCAGGACAGGAGTCAACCGTATAAGGCCCCAAGAGCAGAGCTCTAAGAAAAAAACAGCTCAGCTATGACAGCACCTTGATAAAGCTTAAAAGAGAGCTCAATGTCTGAAGCAGGCATTCTGTGCATTTGGGTGTTTGTTCATAGAGCACAAGTTCATCTATATTTCAAAAATAAAACAATGAAAATATTTGAAAATATTACAAAATATGATACAGCGGGAGTGTTTCTTACTTCCCCTGTGCCCATTGAGTTTTAACAGACCCCCTAAAGCATGCGGTGGGTTTAGTGGGGGGGTAACAGAATGAATGTGAGAAAGTCACGAGAGGAGGCAATGTCTCCATCGCGCCATAATTGGATAAGAAATTTAGCTGCAGCCAAGGTGCGCGACCCACCTTTTCCCACTCTGCGACCCACAGTTTGAAAACTTCTACCCTAATCCTCTTCCAAACTACCGTAATGTAATGCCACTTTGACGTTTTACTACGCCATCCCTCACGACCAACAGAGCGGTATACAGTAGATCTCCTGAGAGCTGTAGACTGAGACCCAAAGCTCTGTACACTGCCAGACAGAAGAGGCCAGAGACTGAGATCAAAGCATCAAGGAGAAAGAGTTGATCTTTTTCCTTTTCACAGATGCCTCTCAGTGGCAACTGTAGCAACAATTGAATGGCTGATGCACTAGCCGTGTGCTTTGTGGCACAGATGGCTAGATCTGTGGCAAGCAGCACAGCAAAATCTCCAGTGTCAAAATCTTGGTGTTAAGGACTCTTAGAGTAAAGAGTTAATTTTCTGGTGTTGAATTAACACTGCTAGTGTAAACCGCACTCTCTGGCTGGTGAACATAATTCAGAGTTAAATATCAATAACACTGACAGAGAGTATAGTCACATCCGGGACATTTCGGCAGCGGAACAAGCTCGAATTTTTTCTCACAGACGCCATTTTCTTTGCCTCGCGATGCGTAACATCAAGGAGGGGAAACGCTGATATTGCGTGTTTCATCCTATGGTTCCATCTCATTTACGTATCCATTTTATAGCATTATATTGTTTTATAACTAGTTATGTGCTGTGCACGGTTAAACAGCTCTCATAGAGGCATTTTCGTTGACGTGATTCAGACGGAGCAGACCAGGCGGGTGCTTTTTCACAGGGAAACGCCGTAAGTAAGTGTTTTAGCTCATTTACAATATGTATTTTATAAAATGTTTATTTAACGCGATATTTAAATGCTCTGCACGCTTAAACGAAACAACCTTTCTCACATGCGGCATTTTCTTTGACTCGTGAGTGGTGACATGGAACTGACGACGAGGAGGCGGTTGCACGCCGCTTGCACGTTATGAGGGAAACGACGAAAGTAAGTGTTTAGCCTAATTTGCAACGTGTTTTTTTAATGACGTCGTTTAACGATATCTAAAGCTTTTAAAACGCACCTAAACCTTTCTTACAGACTAGGCTTGTGACGCAGTTGAGACACGGAGTGTGCTTTTAACAGAGAAAACACCTAAAGTAAGTGTTCTACACATATTATAATCTGTATAATTGCTGTATAATTATGTATTTATGTCTTGGAAAAACACATTCAGTAGCTACTGCTGCTTAAAAGGCAGTGGCCTCACTGGTGAAGCAGCATCAAACGGGGGTTTCTAACATGCTTTCTCTTCCCCGTTATAGTTCATTCACCGAACTGTAATCTTATTGCACTACTTAATCTTTGTGTATGATTTTTATTGGGTAGAATTCCAGATTCAAAGACTCATATTACTAACAAAGGAAAGCTATTTTTTTGCGAAATCAAGTGACAAAGTTTTAGGCAGGATTGTTTTATGAACTTCTAAAAATGTTGACCTAATTTGCTTTTGACCTGTCTCTGTCTTAAGAAGCATCATGTTCATCAGCTGCATCAACATTGATTTTTGACCACCCCCCTGGACTGAAACCAAGGCTGACAGATGACCATGCTTTCTGTTCTGCAGCAAAAAGGTATGTTTAAGGTATAGAAAACTGTAGTGCTTTTCTTGGCAGATTATTGGTAAATATCTTTAAGCACAAGATATTGATCAATAATATTTATTTACAATTAAGGACAACTAAGGCAAAAAGTGCATTCATCCATCATAAAAGTGCATCCGTCCATGGATGCTGCACTTTTATGATGATAGATGCACTTTTATAATGGATGGCTGCCCTTATGATGATAGATGCACTTTTATGATGGATAGATGCACTTTTATGATGGATAGGATGCACTTTTATGATGATAGATGCACTTTTATGATGATAGATGCACTTTTATAATGGATGGCTGCCCTTATGATGATAGATGCACTTTTATGATGGATAGATGCACTGTTATGATGGATAGGATGCACTTTTATGATGATAGATGCACTTTTATGATGGATAGATGCACTTTTATGATGGATAGATGCACTTTTATAATGGATAGATGCACTAGTCTGTGTTTAAAACTAATGAAACATGTATACTTTAAGACTGTTTAAAGTATTTCTTCATCATCAAACTATATTTTGCTCGTTGCCAGCACACCTACCATATGACTGAAAAACAGAAGAACAACTCCACAAACTGCAGACCAATACCCTTGAAAGTGTCACTATTATTGGAGGACCAATACTTTTAGAATGGGTAAGTCATTCTTTCAGACTAAATATTTATGCAAAATGTAGGCTAATTATCACTAACATTTGGTTAACGTTTGGATATGCCTTCATGTTTAAATGTATTGTTTTTGCTGTTTGTGTTTTTAGGAGAATTTCTATGATGCAGCAAGTAAAGGGTACCTGGCTTGGTGTTTGAAGACTACAGACTAGAACCTGTCTGGAGATGGTAAGATTTAACATATAACATGAGAGAATCATGGCCACAAACATCACATTTGTTGGTATTTGGCTAATAGAATTGAGTCAAACTAATTGTTTTCATGATTTGACAGGTATATATTTTCTGGTTGATTTTAGACTCAACAGATTGGGAAATCACCTGCCCCCAACATCACAAAGTCAGGAAGAAGGAACAAAAATCATTCCAGCAGATGACTAGTAAGTGAGATTTCTTAAGGGTTAGTTCACCCAAAAATGAAAATTCTGTCATCATTTACTCACCCTTATGTCGTTGGACACCCGTAAGACCTCCATTCATCTTCAGACACAGATGAAGATATTAGTGTTGAAATCCGATGGCTCAGAAAGGCCTTCATTGACACCAATGTCATTTCCTCTCTCAAGACCCATAAAGGCACTAAAGATGTCTTTACAGAGCCCATCTCACTACAGTGGCTCTACAATAATTTTCTGAGGTGACGAGAATAGTTTTTGTGCGTAAAAAAATAAATAAATAACGGCATGGCAGATTTCAAAACACCGCTTCATTAAGCCTCGGCGCATTTTGAATCATAGACAGTCCATGCAACTACCACTTTCAAGCCACAGAAATATATAAAGGTACATCATTAAAGCACTCCATGCAACTCCAGTGGTTTAACATACATTTTCATTAAACTATGCAAATGCCGTGTTTGCAAAAAAATATATATATATTTTATAAATGGAGTTGAGATTTTTTGAGCAAATAAAGCACGTGCTTCATAAAAATGAGGTTAAACCCATGGAGTCACATAGATCACTTATGATTTCCTTTGTACCTTTCTAGGCTTTGGAAGTGGAGGCTGAATAGGCTGTAAATGAAAGGACAGAAATTTCTTAGATATTATTAAAAATATCTTCATTAAGTGTTCTGAAGATGAAAAAAAGTCTTACGGGTTAAGAACAACATGAGGGTGGGTAATTTAATAACAGAAGTAACATGGATGAAGTAAGCCTTTAATGTACTTGGAAATCAGTCAATTCTAACCACAATAGTTTATTGTTTGAGTCACCAAAGTCCAAGATGATTGAACTTTTTGCACCATAAACTGACTGTATTTATAAAATACAACTAGTATTAATTGTAATTGGTCTGGTATTGTGTTGTTTAGGGAACCAGGATTCCAGAGAGTTGGATCTACACAGCTTTTCCTGCTCTGCATATGAAACCACAACTGAACTGTACTGTTAGCAACTGGACACAACTGATCCACAGATATCCTGTGACTGTTTTTTCATCTGCTGAATGTTGTGTTGACTCAAGTACTGCTGTTCTGTTGCAAAGTTGAAGGTACTGAACCAACTTCACTGACACAGGACATATATTCACTGACATGCAGGACTTGAAGTATTACACAATTATAAGTAGCTTTAATAGCTTATGAAAGAAATGCATATATTATGCCTTCATCATTTATTTTAAAAGTTAACCTTCTGTGATGTAAATGGACTTGCTCGTAAATAAAGAACTAGTTTAAAACTTAAAACTTTTTGCATTCTTTATTTTTAACTTTACAATGAACAGCGTGTGTGTGTGTGTATATGTATGCATGTATGTGTGTATATATATATATATATATATATATATATATATATATATATATATATATATATATATATATATATATATATATATATATATATAATATGTATTAGTTGAGTAGATTGATTTCCATTTTTCTGAAGTGTTAGGTCAACACCAGAACAGTGTAGAATTTTAACTCTGCCAGTGTTTTCTACAAAGCTGCACTTAACTCTGTAACAGTGTTGTTGTTATCTGCATTGGTGTTAATATTTTACTCTATTAGAGTTTATTGTAACACTGAGTTGGGTGTTGTGAGAGGCAACACTTTTAAAAGTGTTGAATTAACACTTTGCGGGTGGTTCCCATATATACACTTTTAAAGTGTTGAAATTAACTCTATTGGTGTTGATTTCCAGATTTCAAATTTACTGTGAGGGCAAGGAAAACCTTCATTACCTCACAACCTCCTCAGGAGGTACACCACATTACAGCAGAATTCGTCATGGTGTTTTTGCCTTGCCATGAGCCGCAAGTTGGTAAGCAGGAGAGGCAAACTTATTTAATAACATCTGCATCTACACCTTATGATCCCACGACTGAAGCTACCATGATGCTTCATCAGACACTGTATGGACAGGAGTCAGAGACTCACAGCTCCCTTGGGAGGCGAACTCAACCCAACAGAGTGTTAACTTACATGCACATACAAACAAGAGGAACAAGAGGATCTTGAAGACAAAAAGGTGGTGATGACGTGTATTCAGGCGCTCTGCATGTGACGTCATTGGCTGCCATCTGCCAATGATATATTGGCCTGCTTCAGACACAGATCACGCTGATGCCGTTCCCCAATAGCAATCAATCAAAGTCATCAGATTCAGTGTTGAAGTTCCACTTTAATAGGGAACTTGCCTTTTGTGATTTCACCTCTGCAAATCTACAGCACAATTATATACAGACACAACATATCCATAACCAGCTTCTGGTAGACAAAATAAAGGTCAAAGCACCTACCTTGCTGTGGAGCACGATAATTTCCCATGGGCCTCTGTGGCATCATGCTGCTCCCCTGGTTTCCCTGTCCCATCATCTGCTGACCCTGGAAGTGTTGACCTCCTGCTGAGGTGGACGAGTAATGGGGTCCAGGGCCTTGCTGATGCATCATAGAAACTAATGGGAGCCAGCACCACAAACATTGCAACATTGGAATGACAGTGTAATCAAAAGTCTTAATGATAAAAAAATACTGTTAAACAACACAGAGGTTTTATCCAAGACTAAACTATTGCTGTACATTTTCTGAAAAGCCAAAGACATTCTACTAATAACCAAGCTGGGGTAGAATTAAGAAAGAAACACTGTAAGTTGGGACAGAGGGCAGCATTTCAGGATTTTAAAGAATGCCTAAAAAGAGGATTAAATCAAAAGTCAGAGGAAGGGAGAAGCCTCCTGCTGATGAACTGAATGTGTTTGATCCCTCTCCTCAGGGTCAAGAGATATTTCTGATGTGGCATCTTCATCCATGATGAAGAAAAACACAATGGTAGCATATGGAAGAATATCAAGAAACCTGTCAAGAACGCCAATTTCCAAAATATATTTTTAAATGTTATAGGTTTAAAGTTTAAATGGTCATGACAATTAGCCTAGAAATCTAGACGCACCCTAGCGGCAGCAAATCTAATTTGCAGCGAGTGTCATCTAACAACTCTCCATAGACTTGTGAGCTGAAAAACTAAACTTTGATCAGGCCAATCATATTGTGTATAGAGTGTGTATAGTATAGGCAGAGTTGCGTGCTTCTAGTAAACACAGAAGCTGGCGAACGGCGGTTTTTCGAATCAGCTCTGGAAGACTTGGAGTTAAGCTTTTCTCTGAGAAAAGAACAAAGAAAAGCACTGAAGTCATTCTTAAGAAGGGAAGATGTGTTCAGAGTTTTGCCGACTAAATACGGCGAAAGTTTAGTAATCAACTAACTGGGCCAGACAAAATTATGTAAATCACTGAGTTATTTACCGTGTCTATAGTGTAGGGGTAAGATGCATGGCATCAAGTTTTGACACAAATCAATCAGAGGTTCAAATCCGCCTTTTGCCACACTTGCTCTACTCCCTTTTCCCATCACATATCAGATCGGAAAGGCATTTATTTTAAATAAATATGTATAACATATTAGAAAAGTGGAATTAAAGCGTCTAACATGTGTTTAACAATAAATGTTTCTCGGTTAGGGGTAGGTAAACAGACGTGCTAAATTAGAGACGATAAAATTGAGTGGGTCCAATATCATTGGTCATAAAAGTGGGTGGGTCTTGTCCCACACACACAATGGTTTCGATGCCCATGGTGCAGAGGGAATTTGAAAGACAACCGTTTATCCGCCCCTCGGATTGAGCCCTGTCAATGGTGAGTTCCCAGACCCAACATCTTGATATGGATCTGGCTTGTTAGGCTACATGAAAATATCACAATTGTCTTGAATTTTTACTTTTGATTTTGTCTTAATTTGATTCACCCACTTCCTTTCCATTAAATAAATTAGGAACCTGTGTTGTAGAATAACAAGCCTTCCTCCCACTTATCCAGTTACATTGTTTTTCTGGATGGGACCCTCAGATGAGCTCCCTCCTGGGCTCACCTTGGCTGGTCTGCATGTTGAGGTTGGCCCGAGAGGCCATAGATGAATAGGCCTGAGAGGAGGGCACCGGATGACTATACCCAGGCCCTGTGCCATGGCTGCTGGGGGGCAAAAGCTGCTGCTGTATCATGGCATGGCTGGGGCCTGACAACACACACTCACAATCAGGATAAAGCACACATTCAGTTCATCAAAACACCACGAGTCAAAGATAGCAAATGAAAGGGCAAATAGTGTAGGAGTGTTTGCAAAAACAGAGATAAAGAAGTGCAAAGAAGTTGTCCAGAGAGCAAGCAATAAGCATAGCACAAACACACAGATGGGTTGTCAGACGCAGAGAGGGTCTCACCATTGTTCATTTGGCTCTGCATTAGTGATGTGGGTGGCAATCCAGTGCCCATACTATCATTCATATTAGTCTGAGGGTGCAGAGACTGACCTCCACCACCCTGAATCATCCCACCTGGACCTATGTTTATATTGGGGTTGGGAGGCTAATGTGAAGACAAAGCAAGAGAAAGAGAAACAGAAAGACACATAAAGAAGAACAAATAAGAGAGATTAAATAAGATTGTCTAAAGATATAGTATAATTTCAATATCCGTATTCAAGATCCGAATCTTCTGAACATATTTTAATGACAGTATATTTATTGAACCAAAAAATCTATTTATCAAAATAAACAGAAAATAGAAGATGAAGTATTTGTATCAATACTGGGTGCCTTTTGTCACATGGTGGTGAACCTTTTAACCAAAGTATGGCAATATTTGACTGTTTATAATAAGCAATTTCATAATTTATGTTAGGGGTACAAATTAATTGATATTTTGTTATTGATTTTTCCAGTAGAATAAAGAGACCCATCCAATCACATATGCATCTGTTTATTTACGCTTTGCTGAATGGTATTCATTTGTAAGGACACTTAGACCAAAAGTGTGCACATTTGAAGAAAAATTTCTCTTTTTACACAGGTTTGTGTTTTTTTCATGAACTTTAGGGATTTTGTATAGAAATATTTAGAAAGGATATAGGGAAATGCTAAGCAGGTGTAGCATTTAGTCTACTATATTCCTGCCTCATTATATGACCAAAATCCACATTTGATTGCAATTGAAATTTATTATGAACACTCAATGGCTTTTAAAGTGTGTTTTGAGCAAAAACATACTATTTATCTCATAAATTGTCATGTCAAATCAATAAATATATAACTTTACATAGAAAAATGATTTTTTTTTTACACTAAAACAATGTTGAAAATGTATTATTTTTTTCTTATTAGTATTTTAATGTTTACGAATTGGCTCCATTTAAAATCCTCAGTGTAACTCTGATTTTTGGGACAAATTTTGGCTAATTTCTATCATGACAACTCTTTGAAGACTTTTAGCATGGTACTAGATATGACAATGTTAATGTATTTGGTCTTAGTAGAATATATCTACCACTCTGCTGCTGCTGTTGATTATTGCTGCTACTGCCAATACAAACACCTGTTAGCATATAAGATATACTTCTGCATCACAAATAGCAAATAAAAAGACCCGTAGAAAATCTATACAGGTGGAGCTGGGGGAAGGTGGAAGGTGTGAAAGGAACTTTAAACTGCAAACAACATATCATACGCTAACCAGCTATTTAAATGTTGAGCAGCAAGCTTGCTATTTCAACAGGAATAATAGCTTCAACCCTAATTAAATACACCTGATCAAGCTAATCAGGAACCCTGATATTTGGTATTAAATAAATGGCGTATCTATTCACTCCAAGTGAGCAAATAGCATGCCTTTGTTGGCAAGTGCTATTCACACTAGCTCCATCTAAAAAAATAAAGTGCCTTTGTTGGCTTTTATTGTCCCTTTAAGGCGGCATATATTTAATAATTTTAATAAATATAATCATTTACACTCTATATTATTATTGCATTCTGTTAATGTACAACAATACCGAGGTGCAAATAGTATCTGTCAAAATAAAGTATAAATTACATGTAATTACTATGTATATTGCAAAGAACTGTTACTTTTATATTGTGTAAAAAGAATATATCACTATTTTCACCTATTTTCCCGTTTTGATTCTGCATATCTGCAGTTGTATTTCCAACAAAAATGTATATATTTTATACTCTTTTTACAGTTGGTAAAAAAATTTGAAGTTCAGAAAACTTCAGTTTAGCACTGGATAAATCAGTAACACTTTAGAATAATGGTCCGCTATTAATAGATAAGTATGCAGGAAGTAATGCAGGACTAATGCGTAGCACTCCATTAACACTTCAGCTACTACTATTAACTAATATAGAAACAAGCTCAACTAATCAGTAAGTAATATTGAATTTAGGTGATAGTTCCTTATTAAGTAATCAATAATTACTGACTGAGATTAGCCTCATTATTAACTATTAACTAACTGACCAATTATCACAACATTATTGTGTGTCTGAGATGTAATTAATCATATTCTTTACTCTGAATAAAGTCATAAAATGCATTACTAATTACTTAAGTGTTATCTAGTAATTATGCAGGAGCTACTAGTGATCTGGACTATTAGTTTAAAGTGGAAAATATGTTTTTTCACTTTAAAATAATGGTCCAGATTACCAGTAGTCCTTAAAGAGTGATTGGGTACTTGAGTAATCAGTGATGCATTTTATTACTTTATTCAAAGTAACAAAGAACAATTTTTAAAAACTACTAGTGATCTAACAATGTTTTCCACTTTAAAATAATGCTCCAGATCACTAGAAGTTCCTGTATAATGACGAGGTAACACTTAAGTAATTAGTGAAGCATTTTATGACCACATTGAGAGTAAAAAAAGAACATTTCTCACATCTCAGACATGTTAATGTTGTAATTAGTAATTAATTAGTAATTCTTTATAATTTTTTATTGTTACCTATTAGTATCGCCAGTCTCATTCATTAACTATTAATTACCTAATAAGGTACTATCTTAGTCCTGAATTCAATATTACTTACTGATTAGTTGAGCTTGTTTCTATATTAGTTAATAGTAGTAGCTGGAGTGTTAATGTAGTGCTACGCATTAGTCCTGCATTACATCCTGCATAGTTATCTATTAATAACGGACCATTATCCTAAAGTGTTACCGATAAATCTACTGACAGCACAGATGTCACACAGCTACAGTAGCAGTGTGGGTGTGTTTTCTCAAAGTGGGAACATTTATGGAGGAAACATTCCTTCCAATAAAGGGCCAAACCCATGGAGAACACATTCACTCTTCCACACAGATTTCTTTTTCATGGACCAAAAATATAAACCTAAAAAAGCTATTTTCTACTGACAAGTGATAGCTACTGTTGGCGCCAGTGGTTGGAAAGGTAAAAGGACTATTCACTTTGCTAAGAAAATATCCTGAAACACAAGCCTTCTTCTCCTACCATTGCATTATGCAACAAGAGCAATTGTGCAGCAAGCTTGGATGTGGAGAACTCAAAATGACAATTGACACTGTTACACGAACAATCAATGTTATTATTGCTCAGAAACACAGACAGTTCTGTTCCCTTGATGAAGCGTTTGAACATGCATACCCTGACTTGGATGACAGAAATCTGATGGCTTAGGTAAGGTCCTTAATCGCTTCATGGAATTACTTCCAGTTGGCATGTTTTTGAAAGAGAAGCGCAGGTGTGATTTACCACCCCCTTGAAGACAACACATTCATGCACAACGTAGCTTTCTGACGGATGTTACGGGAAACAAACGTTTCTTCCAATCATACTGAAAGATGTGGCTGCAATTGACGGAGCCAGCCACATTTCCACACGGTGCTTACTTTGCAAACCTCTGAACAAGATTTCCTTAAATCCCTCAAACCTGTACTGGCATTCACAGAGTGACATACAGGCAAAACTGATTCTGATGAATCCTTATTGTAAAGTGGTACCACTTAGTCTGTTGAATAATGAATATAAAAACAAGACTGCGAGAGCCCACACTAGTTCTGACTTGACGATTTAAATAAATACAAATAAGCAGTCGCATTCCCGTCAGAACACTTCAGTGTTAGAAAGGGCAGCGTTTAAGGACTCAGCAGCACAACAACATCCTTAAAGAAAGACATAAGAAAGAGAAAATTGACACACTACATACCCTGTATTAATTAATTGCCATGCCTGTACCAAATATCCACAGGTGTGGAAGGTTATCTACACTGAGGCATCGCGTCGGCCAGATGTGCAGATCATATTTATATTGTGTCAGTTGTTCCAGGACCATATCTTTACCCCTCTTTGACGTAGATATATGCAGTTACATTTTTGAACATCTTGCTAAGAGTTTTCTTGGACGCCAGACATGCAGTACATGTTCAGGGAACTTTTTTTATACAAATACAAATGACAAATCCAATCCGAGTGGAAAAACGACTAAAAGATCATATTTTTGTAAAAAAAAAAAATATTTTAGGTGTTAACATAATGTAATCTTGATATATCAAAATAAAGAAATCACTTATTGTGTTTTCTTTTGCATCTCTTTTAAGTAGAATTGTCCACTATGACATTGACAGAAAGAGAAATTGACATCAATGTGTGATTTACAAATATTTAGATCAATTTGAAAGTGTGCTGGCGCGAGGGGTTATTGCGTTATGACGCAGTGATGTAAACGTGATGGTCCAAACCACTGCAAAGATGGAAGATAGTAATACTGTACATTACAAGGACTGAGGATATGCCACTTCAATAGATCTTGTATGTAATTTATTTAATTCCATGTTGAGGACTTTTGGAAAAGCCTGCAGAGGAACATACCCCATTGTAACAGCCTTTAAAATGTGACGCAGCTACTTGGAAATGTAAACCGCAGCATTTTCCAATGGTCATCTGCAAGATGAACGGGTGCTCAGGAAAGGATAAGCAGTAGTATGTATTTGTATTTGTCATTTTGCCAATCTACTGTTTAATTTTAATTTAGATTTATATTATTTTGTATTATGAAGTTTGTAATTTTATAATTCCCTGTTGGTTAATTTGTGCATGAGGCAGTTCTAGTGTCAATATGTCTGTACTGCATAACAAATTGCCTCTCTGAGGACATTAAAGTTTTCCAAGTCTAAGTCTGTCTGAGGTAAATTTGTTGATCTCTTTTAGTTGTTTAGATTGGTCTCTAAAAGACGTAACTTCACAATAATATATTTGGGTAACACTTTCGTTCAGGGTCCAATTCTCACTATTAAATAGTTGAGCTAAGCTTATTAGCATGCATATTACTGGCTTTTTATTAGTAGTTATTAGTATAAAGTGCATATTAATGCCTTATTCTGTATTACCATATTCTACATCCCTTAGTCCTACCCAATACCTTATTAGCCTGGTTTCTCCCAAGGTTTATTTTTCATGCCATGGTGGAGTTCTGGTTCCTTGCTACTGTCGCCTTTGGCTTGGCTTGCTCAGTTGGCTTGTTTAGTTGAAGTTATTCAACTAAATATACAACTAAAATAAATGTATTAGGTCTTATTTAATTCTATAAACTATAATACTGATCTGCCAAAACTTCCGCTTTATGATAAATTTAAATAAGCTAATAACGTCACTATTTTCTCCAGACCGACTGTACAGCCAAATCAAATCCTGTTGCAATATTGTCCTGTTTGACACTGTGAAGCTGCTTTGAAACAATCTGCTTTGTAAAAGCATGATATACATAAAGTTGATTGATTGATTAACAACAACCTTACTAGCTATTAATAAGCAGTAATTAGAAGTTTATTGAGGCAAAAGCCATAGTTAACAGTTAGATAATAGTACGAATTGGACCCTAATCTAAAGTGTGATCTTTATTTCATATTTTCAAAATTTTATCTTGTGTGTAAAGTGTTTGTTCTTGTAGTAAAGTAGACTTTGCCTTGTTTTGTTTTCCTTTTTTTGACTACTGGATGCTTTGCTTGTAGTTTTTTTTTTGTACTTTGTTTTTTGATCTTCCAAAAGTAAAAGCAATTGGAGTTTATACCGCCGTCTCCTTGCAATTTTAGGTATACCTCTTGGGTCTCAAAATCCTCAACCTTGAGTTAGCTCACTCAGGAAGAACACCAGCTCTGTGTCCATGAGACTGTGGTTCTAAAACCCAGCTAAAAACATCCTTAAAGATCATAAAGTCCACAGGGTCCGCCTAGACCAGAGGATCTCCTGACTCTACCTCCAGCCTCTGAACCAATCGCTCCACCTCCTCCACCAGCAACCACCGTCCTCATGCTCCACCTTTGTCCTTGGTCCTCAGCGTCGCTTCTGTCCTCTGGGTCCCTGTTCCACCTCAGATGCTCGTCGAAACGGGTCCACCTGGGTTTCCGGTGCCATTGATGTTGTGTGGGCTCATTAGCTCCACCTGGGTTTTTCATGGGCTCCATCTCCATCAGTCGTTCCCAAGGTGTTGTCAGCCAAGTCTCCACCATGGCTCCCTCCTCTCTGCCTAACCTTAGGACCGACTGACCCATGTTCAACTGCTGTTCACATGGAACCCTTCTCCACTTCTGCCTTCAAAGCTCTCATTTGAATATTTGCTACTACCACCAAGTGTCCCGAGCCTCTGGGACCCTTCCTTCCGAAGGGTTTCACCAGGGCCAGGGTTTGTTTAAAGTGTGTTCAGGTTCTGGGACATAGTTTATTTTCCAGGAGGATTTTCCTCCGGGGCGTCTTCCGTCCCGGGCCCTGCCGACAGGAGTGCCCTTCAGTTTTCACTGCCTTGTACGCCCTAAAGCTTCTCTTCCAGGCTTCCAGACTTTCCACCGTGGTGGAAACTGGATTCTATGCCCACTCAGAGTGCTTCTGAGAGGACCTCACGACGATCTGCCTAGGGTGACCCCATCCGCCCACCTTGCCTTACCGACCAGTGAAGCCTCTGCTGGGCTTGGGTGACTGCTTCGAACGCCCTGGAGCTGCTCTTCCAGGCCTCCAGACTTCCACGCCTTGCCTGCCAGTGTCTCGACGCCGGGTTTGTCGTGCCCTCTCCTTGACAAAACCCGGGCAGGTCATTTTGAATCCGTCTTGGTATTGCACCGCCCACCGTAGGGTCCACCTTTTTCCAACCGTGCCTGGAACCGAGGCACCGTCCCCGGTCGCCGGCCGGGGAGGACCGCCAGCATGGAGCTTTTCACAGAGTTCGGCTTTCAGACTCTGTCCGTTTTACTTTCACGGACCCGCTCGTCTCTCGGCGGGTCATTCCTGGGAGTCTCTAGCCCAACCCCACGGCACCTCTTTTTATGGGCTTTCCGGCACGCCATTCCCTGGGTCCAGTAGAGATGGGTGGTATGGTGAGGGTGTGTGCCCGGAGTTGTGGTTCTCCGAGTCGGGTAGAGATGGGTGGTGTGGTAAGGGTGTTTGCCCGGAGTTGTGGTTCTCCGGGTCGGTTAGAGATGGGTGGTATGGTGCCCAGTGAAAAAAGATGCTGAATTTTCTCCCCTCACTTTTTAGCTTGTATCTCTACGGGGGAAGGGAAAATCTTTCTGAAACTCGGGACCCTCACGGGGTACGTTGAGACGGGTCAAATGAGACCGGCCCCGCTCCGGAAGACCCCGGGAGTCCCAAGCAACATCCGGTCAAAGTCAGAAATTTTATTTCTCCATACTCTGGGGTCACGGCCCAAATAGCATGGTGACATTGATTCAATGTTGAAATTCCATCAAAATCATCATTTTGGTTGAGGTTGAAATTTCAATGCTAAGTAATATTGGATCAATGTTGAAAATTCAATGCTAACACCATACTGGACCAATGTTGAAAATTCACTGCTAAATAATATTGGATCAATGTTGATAATATCATGCTTTTCAGTGTTGAAAAGACAAACATTGAATCAATGCTGATGTTTGGTCATCTTAATTCTCCACCGGTGAGGCTTACGGTCAATCTATCTGTCACATTATTCAACATGTTAAGGCAAATCCAAATCAATTGGCTACATTTGTGTGAATGTGAGCACATTTATTATCCTCAAAGGATACGATGAGTACACCGAGTGTGTGGATTAACAAAGAATACATAAATGTAAATTTTGTAATTGTAAGCCTTTCTTTAATCTTTTTCTGGAACAGTTAAAATTGTATGCGTGTTTGATTTCTGACTCTTCCAATAAGAAAGCTGTAAAAACTATGAATCTTTTTAAAAGGTATATTATTTTCCTGCTTACTGGCATGTAACGTTGTCATTCTGTGTTTCATGTTATTATAATAAAAAATGTATTTGTAAACAAAAAATGTAAAAAAATAAAAAACAAACAAAGAACTTCTACCATAAATTTAGTCAGTTACCATTAAAATCATTAAAAAACCATTAAAAAGTTTTAAATGAATAAAAATGTAGCCTATTATTATTATTTAAATCATGTAGAATGTACATGTATTTCATTATTTATCTAAAGAATACAGAGTTAATAAAGAATTTCGAATATGTGTCCCTTTCGAATGCGCCACAATCCAATCCAGCAGGTGGCGGTAATGCACCTTCAAGACATCCACCAATCAACCAAAGCAAGCGCAGCTGAACAGACTTCAATCGCGAAAAGGAGACACAGGACAACAACTGTGTTTTTTAGAGGTAAGTGGCCTACACAAATATAATTATAAAATTAATCTCAATTTTAATTTAGTGTTTTTATTCATCTTTATGTTTTACAACTTGTGTGCTTCTCCTGAGCGAGTCAGAGTGAACTGCAATGTTAATAATAGTCACATGAGCGCCCTCGTACACAACCAACGGCCAGGATAATCTTAGTACATTGAGTTTCAGTTTGTTTTTCACCAAACCATATCATTTGTATTCATTTTTTTTTCTTAGGATTGGCATATACACTGTGAATTGCGTCCGAATTCTGACTCGTGCAACTCTTTTTTTTTTTTTGTCGTGCGTCGTTTGTTGTGAGATGTTCATCTATTTTATGATGATTTTAGTATTAAAAGGATTACCGTGTTTTAACTGGGATATCAAGATTTTGATAAAATGTCAAGTTTCACTTCATTTTGTAGTAGGCTATATTTGTAATGTATAATTAATCACATTTCCAAATATTTACTAACTTCTTGTTGTTTTAGATGCTGTGAATGCTGATAAAAAGAGGCATCAGAGTTTATCTTTGCTGGGACGGTGCAGAACTGGCTCCATTACATCCTGAAAGGCTTCGGGGTATTGCTCATGGTGGAACCCCCTGAGTTTGGAGTATTTCATTCTTTCTTCTACCTTCTTTCTTTCAGTAGTACTGTCTCATTTCTGTATTTATTAGCAAGTTTACATTTGTATTTACTTCCATTTTGCAGATG
The DNA here is from genome assembly GCF_024679245.1 of Pseudorasbora parva. Lineage (NCBI taxonomy): Eukaryota > Metazoa > Chordata > Actinopteri > Cypriniformes > Gobionidae > Pseudorasbora > Pseudorasbora parva. The sequence continues at coordinate 44,293,520 of NC_090177.1, read as the reverse complement.
CACGTTGTCATATTTTTCCAGGCTCTTCTCATTTGTGTTATAAATTCAGATGTAATTGTTTCAAGTCAATGTGAGATTTCCTGTTGTAACTATGGGGGCATAAATAAATACATTTGCATCTAAACTGAAGGATGCCGTTTACTTTGAGTGACTTTTTGATGCAAAATCATATCGACTGCAGCCACACATGGTCTCTGATTAAAATGAATAAAATAAAGAGACAAATTAACTGGCATAGAATCCTGCTGTACATAAAGCAAGATTGATCTTTTTTTCATTGTTGAAATAACATTATTTCACGGTGCAAACCTGATGAAAAATCAATGTTATATTTCAATATTGATTCAATGATAATTTGATTGATGCATTAACATTGACTCAATATTGATTCACTTAAATAAGTGGTTTAATTTTAGTTGGAAAACTATTGATTTTAAGCCCATCTTGATCTATTTTTCATCGTTGAAATAACATTATTTCAGGGTGCAAACCTGATGAAAAATCAACATTCTCAACATTGACATCTCAACATTGATTCAATGATATTTTAGTTGATGCATTAACATTGATTCAACGCTGATTCACTGTTTGTCTGCTATCTGGGGTCCGGCCCGAGCCAGGCGCCCCTCTCAGGAACCGGCGTTTGGCGCTCCAACGGTTTTCCGAGAAAACACCGCCTGAAGCTGGACCGGAAGTGGCCGTATCTCGGAAACGGAAGGGCCCAGGAGCCCGGGATGGTGGGGATGGAAGGGGCCCTCCGGGAGCCCCCCTCCACCCAAAGCACGAGCTCCGACTCGGCCGGACCCCCGAGATGCGCCCGCTTTTACGCGAGGGACTTTTGGACAAAGGCGGCCCTATCTTCTGAGAGGCTTCATCCTGGCTGGACTCTGGATGTCCATCTGGCTCCTCCCACCCTCCACTCCCCCATAGATTTTTGTTACTCTCCTCCACCAGAACCTCCTCAATCCCTACTTGTGCATTGCAAAATTCAGGTGGAGTAAAATAGTCTGTAATCGGTGCTCTCTGGAAAGGGAAAAGTCCAATGACGAAAAAAAAAAAAAAAATGGACTTGCCTTAAGCCATACCTAATGAAGGCTTTTTAATTATTTCCTTTTCCTTCATTTACATCTGACTGAGTGCCTTGGACCTGCCTTTTTTGTCCCTACTTGTGTGTTTAGTTTAGATTAGTTTGATCATTGTTTGCCGGTGTACCTGATCATTAGTTAATTCCTTTGTTTAGTAATTAGTCCCATCACACCTGTTCTGTTTCAGTCAATCAGCATTTCTATTTAAACCCTTTTCCTTTGTTTTTTGGGACTAGCTCCTCCTAGTGTTCAAAACTGGTGTGTGTGTGTGTGTGTGTGTGTGTGTGTGTGTGTGTGTGTGTGTGTGTGTGCCTGCTTAAACATATTTTGTGGATATGTTTGTACCCAGAAGTGAGCTAAACCTGACAAAAACTATTAATGTTATTTGGTGATGTCCTCATTTGTAAAAAACAAAAACAAAACAATAAAAAGATAGTAAATAGATAAATAGTTTTTTTCAAGCTTTTAAAATGCAGAACGTTTACTGTAACAATGCAGAAAGTTTACTGTAACACCGTGTCTACACTGGACGAGACCGTTGACACGTCAGCTAGAAGCTGTCTAAACTGGACGCGACAAAACGACCGTTCCAAAGTATTTGTCTTTCATGTCAGTACTTCATACACGAGGTATCAGTTTACTGTTAGGATTTGTCTTTTCACATCCAGTGAAGACAACATCACCAATTAAAGTGGGCTATATTGTCTTCTGCCACATCACTCGCGTCCAGTGTAGCAACATGACAACATGACTTTACGTAAACATACAAGCCACTTTCTAAAGCCAAGTGGCGTGTTGTCTGTACGCATTTTAGGCTATCCGCGTGTATGTTTACACCGTGTGATTCCGCCAACCCGAACTCACAGAATTAATATTTATAGCCTTATTTTATATTTTGGAGCAACTAACTCCACTCCTACTCTAAACCTACCCACTCTCAAAAATATAAAATTGATTAATTCATACGTTATCTTACGATATACGATATCTACTAGGGTTAGTGTATGTGTGTGTGTGTGCGTGTGTGTGTGTGTGTGTTGGATAGGTTTAGGGGTAGGGTTAGTGTTAGTGTGAGGAGAATATACAGTTTTTACTAGGGGTGTGCATTGGCACTTCCTTCACGATTCGATTCGATTACGATTCACCAGGTAACGATTCGATTCGATTCTACGATGCATTGTGATGCATCAAAATTCTACTGCACACAAAGCAAATTTTTCATCAGTCATGAGGCAATACAAGCAGATATTAAACAACAGATTGTATTGGCTGCTATGTGTCTCCTGTATCTTTGACATAAAAGTTATTAAATAAAATAAAATGTAATTAAATAAAATGCAATTAGCCCTTAAATGCATGACTGTTTCACCAAACATTCTTACATATTCAGGTCGTTAGCGACCCAGATCTATATTTAACATGGATAGACCTCTACCTGTCATGATATAAAACTCCTGATTTTGGACAGCTACAGAAGAATAAAATAAAACCTATTTCGTTCCCTTTTGGAGCTTGGAAGGGTTCAGTTTGAGCAGATGTTTAATACCATCATCATGTCCTCGTCAGAGCTCGTTTACCAGTATATTCAGCATCTGCCTCATATTCACGATCTCCAAACTCATTTTCTATGTCTTCAAAATCAATATTTTGATCACTGACAGCTTCTTGACCACATCCATCATCAAGAGACAGTGACACTAACATATGATTGTGTTTAGTACTTGCTCTCTGAAGTAAATCACTGAGCCATTTCAAGTTTTGCAGATTATAATTATTGTTTCGTTTTCTGTCAGAGGTAACTATGAGTGAAAAGTCACTTCATCATTGCGTATCAGACATCGCCACCTTGTGGAATAAAGGTGAATTGCGGCGTTTTTCGTCATTATAGATTCATTGATTATTGTGCAAAAAATATATACGTACAATCCTACACACCTCGGGTCGTTAGCGCGTTTTTAATAACCCGTCTATCGCGGTCATCTCCCTCCGCCTCAGCCATCTTCCTTGTTGTTGTTGTTATTCTCTCGGAACCGGAACTATTTGAAACTTCACAACTTTATCGTCTGCCAGAAAATAAACAGTGACATATTCGATTATGGCACTTTGCCGCATCCATGCTGAATCGTTCATGCCCCACATCGTGATGCATCGCCGAATCGATTATTGTTGACACCCCTAGTTTTTACAGTATTAAAAAAAATCATGGATATGGAGAGTTCCTGTAAACCACACATTCAAGAATGAATGTGTGCATTTAATTATTATCATCATTTAGGTAAGTGACAATTGCATTATACTCCATAGATTTTTACTATGAAGTTTTGTGTTGCTTTGCCCTATCACTTTATAAGAAAGAAAGACAGAGTGAAAGAAAGAAAGCTGATAAAGCTTCAAATCATAACATACCGCTGGTAGCAGAGACTGCATATTCTGATTAGAGTCTGCTATTGTTGCTAGGTAGACCAAGTTTCTGTGTAATATCTGCTGATACCTGGAAATATGCAAAAAAACATCATTGGTAAAAGAAAACCAATAGTTAGCTGAGTTTCCATCCAAACCTTTTAGCATTTGTTAAATATATTTCTGGAAATTGAATAAAAAAAATGATGAATCAATTCACTATGTGCGTCCTGTTCATTATTTTGAGGGATCCCGCCTTGTCATTATGGAGCAGCTGAATGAACTCTGAATAAGCTGAATGAAACTATTTTTATTTAAAAGACGTTGCAGAAGAACTGCAGCAGACATTAGTCAGGGTAGAGCCATGTTTATTTTTTGATAGGAATGAAAACGTTGTACAGTGATAGTGGTACAGTGTGTTCAATGGATTTAATTTGTCTTTCCAAAACACATTTCAGTAGAGAAAAAAGTTTTGAAATGACAAAATTACTGATCTAGGAGCAGTGCTTGACATTGTTAAGCCTGTAAGTCTATCCCTCACTGCTTAGGGCTGGTAGCCTGACAAGCCAGACCCACATCAAGATGTTTGGTCTGGAAACTCACCATTGACAGGGCTAAATCCGAGGGGCGGGATACGGTTGTCTTTCAAACTCCCTCTGCACGCGATAGAATAGCGCTACACCAACCGGAGCAACGAAGGTGAAGCAGAGCTCGCTGATTGATTAAACATTCGCCGTATCCGGTTGGCTAAACTCCGAACACATCTTCCCTTTTTAAAAATGACTTCAGTGCCGCTCTTTGTTCTTTTCTCAGAGAAAAGCTTAACTCCAAGTCTTCCAGAGTCGCGGTCAGAGCTGATTCGAAAGACCGCCGCCGTTCGCCAGTACTAGAAGCACGCAAACGCAACTCGGCCATCGTCATTATGGCCCCGCCAGCCGACTCTATACATGATGTGATTGGGCCGTCCAGATTTTGAGGACTACAGCTCAGAATGGTATTGAGAGTTCCTAGAGGACACTTGCGGGCAAATTAAATTTGCTGCCGCTAGGGTGCGTCTAGATTTCTAGGCTATAGGGCTGGTTGATATTGACCAAAATTCAAATCTCTGCATTTTCTATAAAGTGGAATAAAGGTGTTCTTCCTCTGTAGCCTCATATAAGATGCTACAATCACATTTATTAATGATCAGCATTTATGATCAAAATAAAATGCAAATACAGATATTTCCTCCAGGTTTGAAAGTATACAGCTGCACAACACACAAACATGTAAATATATGTATTAAAGGGGGGGTGAAACACTCAGTTTCAGTCAATCTCATGTCAATCTTGAGTACCTATAGAGTAGTATTGCATCCTTCATATCTCCGAAAAGTCTTTAGTTTTATTATATTTATAAAAGAAATATGGGCTGTACTGAGTCTTTCCGGAAAAAAACCAGCGCCTGGAGGCGTATCGTGTGGGCGGAGCTAAAGAATGACGATTGCGAACAAAGCGGTGACGTCCTCAAGTGTGGAGAAACCCATGGCTATCTCAGCTAATACAGATAATGATCCAGAATCAAATCTGAAGCAGAAATAAATTGAACAGGAAAAACAGCAAATCAGGACGTCCGTCTCTGTGGTATGTACTGTATTTAGTGGCCTTTGTGTGTCTTTACTCGCATTTTATGAGGACATGATTCGGTTTATGGACTATTGTATGCGACTAGACCTTAGAGGTAGCAAGCAAAACGGTTTTGCACGTCAGACTAGTGTAACGTTATACAACAGAGAACAGCAATGGAGTAACCGTTAGCGCATTTGAATGACGAAGCACGCGATCGTGTCGTTAACTGATGTTTACTCATGCGAAGGTAGCCAATAGCAGAGACATTTGAAGCCGTTTTACTCACCAGCTGCTTCCAAAGCAGGACCGAACCTTTATTGCTGGGACCGCTCCGTCAAAAACACACTTCTTTGGTATGATTTGGTGAAGTCCTGTGACAGCAGTGGCGTGTAAATCCACTTTGAGACGCGACTGAAACGATGTTGTAAAGCTTCCCATCATTTCTGCGTTCAAATCGGTTCAAATGCAGCGCTGCCTTCCCGGAATGCTGTGCTGAAGCGTTGAAGTCGTTCGACGTCACCCATAGGAATAAAGTGGAGCGCGGCGCGACATAAGTCTTCACGGAGGACTGGATCTGCACCTGAGAGCAGTGTTTACGGCGTGTATTTCCTCTCGCTCTAGTCAGGCGCGCGCGCACCCTACCGGGAGAAGAGCCCGTACGGCCCATACAAGGACCTTCCGTTCTATTAACGTCAAGTAGACCCATACTCGAAAAAAACTCTCCGAAACTTGTGAGAAACCGGAAGGAGTATTTTTGACACAGAAATACTCTATCAAACGTCCAACATTAGTTTTTGAAACTTTGACTATGTTTAGGATGGGAATCCAAGTCTTTAACAGTGTAAAAAGCTCAGTATGCATGAAACAGCATTTCACCCCCCCCCCCCCCCCCTTTCAATTAAATAGAGTACAATACCTGCTGTTTAACTAAATGCACAGCTCTGATGTACAGAAAAGTAGAAAACTTTACTTTGTCAGAACAAAGAATTTATGTTTGAGGTAGAACGTTGCTAAAAAAAAGTATTATATATCATTCAAAAAATGCACAAAAAAAAAAAAAAATCGAACCTTTCATTGAAGTAAAAGAATGGAAAGTCCGGGAAAAATCACAATATGAAATAAATGCTTTTCCCCTCTAAAACACATTGGCCACAATTATTGGCACCCCTAGAATTTTTTTTGAGGAAAACATCTTTGAAGTATATTCACATTTATATTTTAAAAAATTAGCACACCAGGGTGACTAGGAACATGAAATTGTCTAGCTATAATGTCTTGTTTCACAAGAGTATAAATATGAGGACAAATTCCCTTAATCATTCATCACAATGAGAAAAAAATAAATTTTTGAGCTTCACAAAATAGAAAGTGGCTGTAGGAAAATAGCTAAAGCATTGACAATTCCCATTTCCATCATCAGGGAAATAATTAAGCAATTCCAATCAACTAAAGATGTTACGAATCTGCCTGGAAGCAGACGTGTGTCTATATGGTCTTAGTGCATGATGAGGAGGAGAGTTTGAGTGGACAAAGTCTCTCCAAGGATCACAGATGGAGAATTGAAGAGATTAGTTAAGTCTTGGGGTCAGAAAGCCTAAAAATCAACATCACCACATGTTGTTTGGGAGTTTGAGGATGTTGTCTTCCTTGTTCATCCAAAAACAAACTCCAGCATTTTCAGTTGTCAGACATGACTGGAAAGTCAAACAGGATGGATTTCTATGGTCAGATAAAACTATTAAAAGAGCTTTTTGGCAGCAAAAAGTGAAGAATTTGTTATTTATTACTTGATTGTTCAAGCTACCTCACAGAAGTGCTCTGTTTGTTAACAGAGTTGTTGAATGTTAAAATAAGGTGAATTAAATAGAAAATAAGGAACATCCTGGATAATTTTTTTGCTCTTCTTTATTCTTTTTTTATGTATTATAGAAGTATCGGATCAGGGCTCTGTATCGGCAGATACTCAAAACCAAATGACTCTGACTCGAGGGCAAAAAAACCTGATCGGGACATATTGGTCATTGTGTTTTGGAGCAAAACATTTATTTCATTAAGTGATTTAACCCCCACTTTTAATTATTTTACTTCAATGAAAGGTTAGATTTTTGCTTTTTTTTAATGAAAGATCAAAAGAGATTTATTTTTACAGATTTATCTTTGATCATATTTACCAAGGGTGCCAATAATTCTGACCACCACTGTATATACATTTCATAGTATGTATAGTATTTTACGGTACAGACTGTTACCACTTCAATTGAAAAACCCTTTTTGAAGGGGAACTGGTGGCTGGTACCAAATTATACTTCTTTGCCAGTCCTGGAAATTGCTTTTTGTTTTGTTTTGTTCCGTCCACCTTTTGAGAGGATCTGTGTCACCTTTTGAGAGGATCTGTGACCCTTGTTGGTCAGCAGAGATTGTATTTGTCCCTGAACCGTGTAACCACAATTGAGACCATGTCCAACGGGTCATTAGTTATGGGGTCAGAATACTTGGCATTAAGGTAATCAACAATTCAGGTCTTGATATATTTGCATAGCTCACTGTCACCCTCTTCATGTGCCAGGAGACTTAAGAATTTAAACTTTCTAGTTTGTTCCTGTTATGCTGGTATTGGCTTGTTGGTTGAATGTATTCAGTTCTGATTGTAGACTTAGAGGGTACATTCAAACTACAGGCAAATGTGGCCCAAATCGTATTTGTTTGCTCAATCGTTACTCAGATCTATTTCTCTCATGACAGTATGAACAGCACAAACCCAACTGAATCTGTTTTGTGCCACTTCCATACGGGGTATTCAATCCAATACAGGTTGAATGTTTTGCAATGTGACCTCAGTCTGAACAGAAATGTCAGAATTCATGTAACATTTATGTCACTCTAGATCAACATTCATCACAATTCTGCACTGATGGGAGTCGCTTTAAAGATTATCTAGTCAGTTGTGAAAGGTAGTCAGTGAAGGACAGTGATGTGTCAGAACTCAGTATTATAGTAGATCAATCAGATCAGCAGGAACAAGTCAGTTGGAAATACCAAGAGTTCACTCAAAGCAAGGAGAGACTGCTTTTAGCTATTATGCCAGCCGTAGTTGGAACCAGCTTCCCAAAAAGATCAGATGTGCTCCAACAGTAGCCACATTCAAATCCAGACTCAAAACACATCTGTTTAGCTGTGCATTTACTAAATGAGCACTGTGCCACTGTATATCCGACTGATTGCACCTTACCTATGGATCATTTTTTTAAATTCTTTTTATAACTGTTTAGTTTACCTTTGTTCTTTTCTTGAATGAATGAATGAATGAAACATTAGGGCTTGTATCATAAATATTTAAAAACTCTCCCTTTTTTTGCATCCTGCATCTGTGCAGCTACGATGATTCCCGAGGAGGTGATGGCGGTGTGATGGAGGACCGAGGCATACCTGAAGGGAAAGAGGAACCCACTGCAGCTGTAGGGGTGGAGGAACAGGGCATAGCAGAAGATCTGCAAGTCCGTGGTGGAGGTGGTGTGATGACTGACCAAGGCGGGGAAGCCCGGTGAAGTGGAAAGGCCAAGGGTGTCTGGGGGATCCGAAAGTAGGAAGAGCCAAGATGAGGCAGACAGGCTAAGACAAAGCGAGAGGATCTGAGGCCAGAGGCGAAGCCACTAGATATATCCGCTCAGGGGCTGAAAATAGTTGCAGGACTTGTGGGTCAACGTAAGTGCTTAGGCATTGCAGAAGATGGGCAGTTGGCTGACAACCTCCATCAGACTTAAGCAGGGTGGTGATGGACGCAGATGAAGGCAAGACAGGCTATAAGGTAACAATACATTGTCCATAAAGGTGTCTATGCTGTCTAGAGATGGAGATGAAGGTTTAGAGGAAACAGGAAGACATTTTATACAGTCTATGATGCTGTCTAAGAACAGTGATGAAAAATCCGAAACCCCGTAAACCCTCTCCAGACAGTGCATGATAGCGTCCCTCCAGCTCAGCCCAGGAGGTGTCTGGGAGGTCTATGGGATGATGGTAATTTGTCCTGATTCAGAACAGTGGACTTCAGGGTCGCATCATTAAAGGGGCTGGTGACGGCAAGAAGGCAGAATTTCTCGGTAAAAACAAAAAAGACCAGGCTCTCACGAGCCACAACAACAAATTGCAATGCATAATCCATTTAGGTAGAAAGTGAACTGAAGACTAAGGAATACAGAAGACTGGACAGTTCGAGACGAAAGTACATAGGTAAGTTTCCACAGATTGGTCATCGGGTAAGAGTTCAGGGTTGAACAGCAAGACCAGACACTGTGATGTGAAGGGTGATTGCTTATGAGTTGAGCTGATGAGTGAATGATGGCAGGTTGGATGATTGCAAAGTGTGTGCAGGTGTGAACCAGGAGAGATTATGGGATATAGACTGAGTAGGTTTTTGTTTTCTTTTTGTACAGTTTTGAATTATATTTGTTTTCTCCTAGCCTAGAAATCTAGACGCACCCTAGCGGCAGCAAATCTAATTTGCAGCCAGGGCATCTAGCAACTCTCTGTTGGTTTACGAGCTGGAAAAACCAAACTCTGGTCAGGCCAATCACATCGTGTATAGAGTCAGTGGGCGGCCTTAACATAATGATGGCCGAGTTGCGTGCTACTTAAAAACAAAGAAGCTTGTGAAAGGCGGCCTTTCAAATCAGCTTTGACCATGACTCTGGAAAACTTGGAGTTAAGCTTTTCTTTGAGAAAAGAACAAAAAATGGCACTGAAATCATTCTTAAAAAAAGAAGATGCGTTCGGAGTTTAATCTATCAACTAGCTCCGCTTCACCTTTGTTGCTCTGGTTGGTTGTAGCGCCTTCCAATTACATGTAGAAGGAATTTGAAAGGCAACCATTTATCCTGCCCCCTGGATTGAGCCCTGCCAATTGTGAGGTCCCAGACCCAACTTCATCGTGATGTAGGTCTGGCTTGTCAGGGTAGTTTTCTCCTACACTGTAAATATTTTTGCAACTTTCAATAAAACACCATTTTTGGATCTTCCATCAACTTTTGGCAACTTCCATCCCAATTGTTTGGCCGTGTCGTGTTGAAAAAAATATTGATATATCGCCAACACGCAATATACTGCCCAGCCCTATCAATACATCATTTTCATCAAATTAAATTTGGTGTCTACCCAGACTAAGGTCTACAGCTCACATAATGATGGCTTAGATGGCTATTCCCATACGTCAGCAACCTAATTTTGTCTAACTTTGTCTCAATTATGTACAATGCACAGGCCTTTCAATGGGCCAGTCATGGCAAACTAATGCACCTCTGCCTACCGCATTGAACATTTGCGCAAAATCACATTCGAGTTTACATTTCAAGTGTTTTTTTTGTGTCTGTTTTTTTAGGATTTCTTATGCACACTTTCAAAATGTGCAGCAAAATAGTTGGATGGAAACCCAGTTGAATTACCAGAACAAATTCAAAAGCACCCATCCAAGCTAATCAAGAAAACCTAAAATATTAATCAATCAATCAATCAATCAATCAACTTTATTTATATAGCACTTTTACAATGACGATTGTTTCAAAGCAGCTTCACAGTGTCAAACAGGCAATATTAAGTTTTTTAGGTTAGCATTTACCACTAAAAAGTCTATCAACAGCATTTGTGGCATGCTGTCAGTTATCACAAAACATTATTTCAGCCTGAGCTGGAAAAAAACAACAACCATAAATTATTTTTAAATTTTTAAAATTATTAAAATTGAGGTGATTGAGAGCCATTATAAACTTCATCATCATGAAATCTATCATATGTACATTCAGAGGAAGGCCACATTTAAATCATAAATTGTAAATAATTTAAATCGCATTTCAAATAGAATTTGCAATGTTTGCTGCTTCCATTCAGTTGGAACACACACACACACACACACACACACACACACACACACACACACACACACACACACACACACACACACACACACACACACACACACACAGTACTGTGCATTTTCTAATCTCAAGGTTTTTTCATTTTCTAGATTGCCTAGAACTACAAATTAGTGAGTTTAGCGTGAGGCTGTATATGGGCTGGTCCAAGTACACAATAACTGGTCACCTAGTTATTACCCAGTTATTGTAATTACTGTAATATTTATACGTGGAACAGGACTGTAAAATAAAGTGCTACCAAACTTTTTTGCAAATTAAGGGATTTAATTGCCAACAGCCCCGCCCCTTTTTCGGATGCAATACTTTAAAATGTTTCCATAACTCGTTTCTGATGCAATACTTTAAAATGTGCATAAAACAGGGTGATGGAAACATAGCTTATGTGTGAAACAGGCCTTATCAGCCCTGTCTGTACAAAGTTAGGGGAAGTGACCCTAATAAACCCTCACACCATATAAGCCCACTTGTGTCATCTTGAAATAGAAAAAGCATGAGAAATGATTGCAAATGAATGTTTGTTACTGTTACAGTGTTGTTATTATTATTATCATTATTTTTTTTAGCTAATCAAATCTTTATTTCCGGTTTAAAAAAAAGAAAAATATGAGATTTCAAGTTTTCTGTCAAACAGGTACTCAATATATATATATATATATATATATATATATATATATATATATATATATATATATATATATATATATATATATATTTCTTTCTTCTAATAATATGACAATTTATTAGAAGTACAGTCTATTAGTAATAAAGAGTTTAGTAAAACAAAAAAAAACAAAAAAGTTTGCGCTTTGTTTTTTCTTTTTTTAAGTGAAACTTAACTTATGTTGGATTGATGCTATGGGCAAGATCATCCCCGGTGTCTGGAATACATCTGTAAACACGACAATTTTATTGGCCGATGTCAGTCTGTGACATCCTTACAGGAGCACTCATGAGCATAAGAGTATGTACATCATCAGCTTTTGTTTTTTGTCATCAGGAGCCATTTGTGTGTAGTAGTGTGTGAAGAAGATTTAGGGCCAGATTTACTAACAGCTGGCGCCAGCACAAACCCTTTTGATGTAAAAAAAAAAAAAGTATTGTCAGGATTTACTAAAGATATTTAAAGGATTTGCTGCAACGAAAAATGACCGCTGAAAAGCATCTGCGCATCGTGGCTCAGGCCCTTCCGTAGCCGAAGTGAAGTTTGAAGTTGCCAGGATTGCAGGTTGAGCTAGCTGAGGAATTCGAAAGATCCCTCCTTGTTATCTGCCACTGGCTATGGGTCAAACATCGTCTCTGACTGTATTTAGAAACCAGAGCTGCCATTATTTTTAACCCAAAAACGCTCACCATCTGTATAATTCATAAACGTGCATTTATCACGCACAATACAGTCAGGTGATTACATTTTTAAACTGTGTATGTTTTTATAAAGATAGGAGACTATCTTATAAGATACTAAAAGTGGAATGTTTATTTCTTAAAGGGGTACTTCAGCGCTGGGAAGATGAATCTGTATTTAAACTGGGTCATTAATGTAGTAGAAATGCAAATTTATTTTTGAATTTGGTGCTTTCTAGACTGAGAAAACACAGAAAATGTATTTTTGTCTTATGGGGATGAAAGACTACAATTCCCCGAATGCTTCGCTGCCCTGTGAGGCCATTCCCAAAGCCACCGCTACTGGATTACAGTGACTGAGTTCAGAAAGTACAATTAGGCCATCCTTAAAAATATTTTGGTTTGCAGTAACAGTAAAAAAAAAAAAAAAAAAAAATAGGTCGGTAGGTAGGTCTATATTTTTTTACAAGCAGCAGCACAAATAAATACTATTGAGCAAAGATACTAATAAAATAAACAATGCTTTTAAGGTTTTCCAGGTAGGTCTAATTAGTAGATCATTAGTTTTTAGGTAGAGAAATTGAATAAAATTAATCAAATGTAAAATAACTGCACATTTAACTGTTTAAATTAAAAATGTATCCTTATTAAACTTACAAAAGCTATTCAATCAAGAGTAGTGAGTGGTGTCCTTATCTTTTGTTTGACAGACAGCAGTAAAGGATACTGCCCCTTTAAGACCTAATACAGAGATGCATCGTCTTTCTCAACTGTATAAAGTTCTCTTAAGGCATATACAGACTGTCTGATGGATACTCATTAAGATCGACATGTTGACATACTTTTTGTGTGAGTTTGTCCGTTCAAACGCAAGACTTGAAAGAACTCAATATTTGCGCGCTGTGAGACGTGCGCGCTGCGCAAAGAGACAGATCTTCTCTCACTGCAGAGGGTTCTCATTCGCGTCTTCTGGCGAATATACTGGGTGATGATGGCGAAAATGACTGGTCATACGGCAGTACTCGCATGCATTGAACAGTTTACAAAGATAGACCGTTCACCGCTTTGCCCACGTTTTTCTTTTATTATCGCTGTTGTAGTGCACGTGTATCCATCGACAGAACCATACATAAAGCATTATTTTTCAAGTTACAACCAGTGCCGCCGCTCCCACCACGCGCAGTTGAGCAAAACACACGCTACCCATAGCAAAGCGTTATGACAATGACATTTCAGACTGACAGAGACAAGATAAACGGCTTTTCCGCCATTTGTTACTGTTTTGTACACGTTGTTATATTAATTATAATTCAAATTCTGTTTTATTCGCCACAATATAGTAATGATAAATGTTGAGAGGGGCACTTTTGATTAATTTTCAAAAAAGGCAGGGGCTCAAAGCCCTCCCCTCTGCAGTGCACTTGCCTGGTGTGTGTAACGTGTCCATGGTCCTGACTCCTGTCACGCAATGCGGCGAAATCTCCGACAGGACTTTAACAGTCTAACGTTACAGTGAATGAGAGTATGAGCCGAAATGAACGCACAGGCCATAGTGTGACATCCGTTAACCTAGTGTAAACATAGATGATGTCACGGGTTTTTCTATAAAAGAAAGAACGTAGCCTTCGTTTGTATGGCACGGGCAATTTACACATTTACAATACTTACTAAAATATAATTCATATTATTTTATTACTGTTGTATTAGTTGTTTGAAGAGTAAAATAAGAAATTGGTCGGTCTTAAAGCCAATTTACAACCGGCAAGTCGGTCGGACTAAAAGGAAAAAAAAATAAAAAATTGAGTCGGCCCTAAATTGACAGGGTCGGTCGGGTTACGGCAAACAAGAATATTTTTAAGGATGGCCTTAAATACTGAACGTGTGTTCAATATAACGACCGCGTGAGTCTCACAGCAGACTCAGATTAGGAGTCAGATTACATTTAACGTCATAAATGAGTTGATGAGCTCTCGTGATGAGAGCTGAGGTAATCGCGACCACATTCGCGGCATACATTCACAACGCGTTTTCAGTTCATGCCTTTGGAAGCTTAACTTTCATAGAAATTATTTTGAGAAGTTAAAACACTTACATTGCTTAGCATCCGTTTAAATTAATGCCTGTAGCTGAGCTGTGCTGTAAGTGTGATCTCCATTCCCCATGCACGAGTTGAAAACATGCGGAAATGGCTCCCTCTGCTGGCTGTAGTCTTTAGCCTCTGGGCAAACATTCCTCTTGTGACACAAATATCGTCAAATTGCGTCACGAGAGGAATTATTCCAGAAATAAAATGCATAAATCTCTCGTCTCAGGGGGATATAAGAGGGGGGAGCACGATCATTTGAATATACTCCAGGGTTTCTACTGATACAAAGCCATATGTTAATCGCTGAAGTAACCCTTTAAGGCCGGAGATGCTTATCTGAATTACAAAGGATGTTGGTTGCCAACATCTGTACAACATTTTACTGATGATCATGACACAACATGCTAATTCATTCAAGTTAAAGTTAACTATAACAATTACTTAAATGAATTAACTAACCATTCAGAAACGTTGTGTTGCATTCTAAAAGTTAGTTCTACTATCTCTCCTTCTTGAGTCGAACCAGTATTGAAACCAGAATTTACCACAGTACAGAACCAGTATTTCTGACATATTTGCTGCGTAAATATACACACATGAAAACAGTGTTTATAAAAAGGGGCACAAGAGGTCCCCCATGGGCGTTCTCCTCACTCCTACTGACCCTCCTGATTCGCTTCTCTCCCTGGCACAAGATGGCCACCCATTAGAGGAGTACGAAACAGACTTCCTTGAGCTTGCCCATCTGGTGCATTGGAATAACGGTACCCTGAAATCTGTTTTCTGGGCCGGACTGGACAATCATCTGTTTATTTCAGGTACCTGCAGCTGCCACTTGTTCCCTAGCCCAATACAACGACTTTGTGCTGTGATTGAGTGCTTCTCCACCCACTTTTTTGCAAGGTGGATGAAGTCACAGTCATCTCCTCAGCACTCCGTCCCAGAATCCCTTTAACTTCAGCCCAAAGGAGAAGGCTGAGGAAGAAGAAACAGTACTCAGCACATCCCGTCCATGATCCTGCTATCAGTATGTTCTCCTGAGTCATTTCCTGTGAGAGAATTTACTGAGTCTCATCCCCTTCATATGGCCTCCGTTCCAGTGTTTTGTCCCGTCATGGCCGCCATTCCAGAGTTTCGTTCCGTCATGGCCGCTGTTCCAGAGTTTCGTTCCGTCATGACCACCACACCCGAGTCTTCAGCCACGATGGCCGCCACACCTGAGTCTTCAGCCACGATAGTCGCCACACCTGAGTCTTCAGCCACGATGGCCGCCACACCCGAGTCTTCAGCCACGATGGCCGCCACATCCGAGTCTTCAGCCACGATGGCCGCCACACCCGAGTCTTCAGCCACGATGGCCGCCACACCCGAGTCTTCAGCCACGATGGCCGCCACACCCGAGTCTTCAGCCACGATGGCCGCCACACCTGAGCCTTCAACCACGATGGCCGCCACACCTGAGTCTTCAGCCACGATGGCCGCCACACCTGAGTCTTCAACCACGATGGCCGCCACACCTGAGTCTTCAGCCACGATGGCCGCCACACCTGAGTCTTCAACCACGATGGCCGCCACACCTGAGTCTTCAGCCACGATGGCCGCCACACCCGAGTCTTCAGCCACGATGGCCGGCCACACCTGAGTCTTCAGCCACGATGGCCGCCACACCTGAGTCTTCAGCCACGATGGCCGCCACACCTGCGTCTTCAGCCATGATGGTTTCAGCCCCTGACCAGAGTCCAGTGACGGCTGAAATCCCCAAGTCTTCAGAGAGTGCAGCACTGGCCATTATGGTCATAGCAATTTTGTATGTGTGTGGGCTGCACACACATCAACTCTAAACCCTGACTACAGTCCAGAGTTAAATCCAGCCCCTGACTGCAGTCCAGAGTTAAATCCAGCCCCTAAATGCAGTCCAGAGTAAAATCCATCCCCTGACTGCAGTCCAGAGTTAAATCCAGTCCATGAGTCCGCTCCAGAGTTCCAGACATTTAAAATAACAAATAAATGCATCTCCAAGAGCCAGCCGCAGCTCGTCTGTATGGGCAAATGGAGTAGAGCCCTAACAAAATATTCATACAAACATAGAAATGTGTTCAGCATTCTGCAACAAATATTTTTCGTATTTTCTAGACAATTTTAAGTCGTAAAGTGAGCAGGATATAATAAAATGTAATGCATTGATTCGGCAGACATGTATTTATAATACTAAGTAGGAAACCCAGTCTCTGAGCCCTCCCCAGCTCTACAGCAACCCCACTGTAAAAAATCCAATGTAAATCTGTGGTGAAAAATGGAACTGCAGTGCGATCTCATAGAGATCCATTGCATAAACTTTTGATTTCTGGCTGCTTATTTTCACGTTGGACAAACACCTTACGTAACCTTGCTCCAGATCAAGATGATATCAGTCAACATCAGCTATGTGTCTCCATTAAGTCAGCAACTAGTTGGCATGTCTGTTCTTCATATCTGAAGTAGCGCATCAAATTTATGAAAGTATAAATAATTTTGTTTAAACATGCTCAGGTGAATAGCCTTTATATATATATATAGTAGTTCCATAGTGTTTGTTTTATGTTTTTTTCTGAGAATAGACATGACTTCTTTTCTTTACTGGAATTCCAAACTTTTAATATTCTAAAACAACGTTCGGACACAATAAATACATGAAGGCAATTCTAAGATGGCATTCTATACGTTTACCATGTAAAGTCTGTCAATCATCATTAGAGCGCCACCCTCAGGCTGAATAACACAAGGACAATCGAATTCTGCCAAAAGTGTGTCTAATGTGTTCAGAGATTAGGATAGCTTACAAAATGTTTTTCATAAACTATAAGACCTAGAATATGCCCTACCAAAATTTATGGCCAGGAGTCGCTACTGGGATTAATTTGGTGAATTCATATTTTAATCAGCTACTGAATAATGTAAGGTAACGTCAGTAACGTAATGTTAACGTAAGTTAATCGCCATTCTAAACTAATGTGTGCTGCATTGTAATGCACACACTAGGTTAGCAAACAGTTTAAGATGTTCATGAAAACTTTAGTCGTTGTTTGTTTGTGAGCAAGTATCTCTATGAGAGTGCTCTGCTAGGCTCTTTTCCCTAAGAATTTAGGCCATGCTTGTGCTTCCCTTGGTTTATGTCCCACTGTTTCCGAGACAGCAAAGTGGCTCAGATCGTGGGGGTCAAAAAGCACCGCGAGCCGGCCGCGACCAACCGAGCAGACACCGGAGCTTTCAATGTTGCTGCTATAGCTTCAGATACAAAAAAATAAAGAAAACGTGTGCAAATGATTTGTTGAAAAGCAGAGAACAGTAGCCATTCCTTTCAACCGAAACAACCAGAGTGAGATAGAAGGGTGCGCGTGAGAGAGCGAGAGAGAGAGAGAGAGAGAGAGAGAGAGAGAGAGAGAGAGAGAGAGAGTGTGTGTGTGTGTGAACGCTGTACGTTTGCAGCCACTGAGCTAGTAATAATACTCATAGATTGAGCCTATGTGACGTGCTTGTGCATGATTTGGCAATAGGGGACAGTCATATGCTATTAAAAATCGGGCCGACTCCCCGAACTTTTTAAACATATTTAAAAATGATCGTAAGGTCGGAAGGTGTTCTTAACGTGCTCGGCTCGTCTCGTATTTCCTCACACGCTGCGAGCTGCGACCATACGAGCATCCACAATGTCCATGCGATTTCTCCCGAGAAAAAAAAATCGTCTGCGAGTTCGTACGACAGAAAAAATCGTACCGTGTACGCCCGCCTTTACAAGGGTAAGGGTAAAGTGTCCATTTCACCATTAACTTAAAGGGTTAGTTCACCCAAAAATGAAAATTTGATGTTTATCTGCTTACCCCAAGTGCATCCAACATGTAGGTGTCTTTGTTTCTTCAGTAGAACACAAATTAAGATTTTTCAACCGTTGCTGTGTGTAGGTCATATAATCATGTGAATGGGTAATGTTCTATGAGTGCACAACAAAAAACATGCTTAGACAACAGAGCCCTGTGGCTGACGACACATTGATATCTTAAGACACAAACCGATCAGTTTGTGTGAGAAATCGGGCCGTATTTATATCATTGTTTACCTCAAATACAACGCTATATCCAACAGCCTGGAACGCACTTCCGGTAAGGTCAATAACACACGCTCTGGATATTAGTGATGTGTCGTTCATGAACGATTCGTTCATTTTGAACGAATGTTTATTATGACTCGGGACTACCGAGTTGTCTCAGAGAGTGATTCGTTCATTTTGTGTTGACCGCGCATGCGCATTACGCAACATATGGCCTATGAATCAGCTCTGAATCTCCGAATGATTAGTTCTTACGAGTCTTTCGGGTTTGAGTCTTTCGTTCTTCCTGTTAGTCCCATAGAGTCTATGCTGTCAGTAACGGAAACAGAAAAGATTAGTTCTTTTGAGTCTCAGGTTTGAGTCTTTCGTTCTTCCTGTTAGTCCCATAGAGTCTATGCTGTCAGTAACGGAAACAGAAAAGATTAGTTCTTTTGAGTCTCAGGTTTGAGTCTTTCGTTCTTCCTGTTAGTCCCATAGAGTCTATGCTGTCAGTAACGGAAACAGAAAAGATTAGTTCTTTTGAGTCTCAGGTTTGAGTCTTTCGTTCTTCCTGTTAGTCCCATTTAGTATATGCTGTTAGTAACGGAAACAGAAAAGATTAGTTCTTTTGAGTCTCGAGTTTGAGTCTTTCGTTCTTGCTGTCAGTCCCATGCTGTGTGTGTGTGTGTGTATATATATACAGTTGATTCAAAATTAGTCTAATTGAATTTGTGATGTTAGACTTGAATAGTCAAAATATTTCCCATATTTGTATATGTCTGATATTAACTGAGAATAATATAAAAAATAAAATAAATAACTACGTGCTTTTTACTAAAAAGGTTGTGAACTAGTGTTCAATACGGTGACAAGTTACGTGACAAAAGAACGAACGACTCAAAC
Organism: Pseudorasbora parva; assembly: GCF_024679245.1. Taxonomy (NCBI): domain Eukaryota; kingdom Metazoa; phylum Chordata; class Actinopteri; order Cypriniformes; family Gobionidae; genus Pseudorasbora; species Pseudorasbora parva. The sequence goes on along the minus strand of NC_090177.1, from coordinate 44,274,111 downwards.
CCGAGACTCGATCAAAAGAACTAATCTTTTCTGTTTCCGTTATTGACAGCATAGACTCTATGGGACTAACAGGAAGAACGAAAGACTCAAACCCGAAAGACTCGTAAGAACTAGGGCTGCACGATTAATCGAAATTGAACCGCAATCGCGATTTGGCTTGTGTGCGATTATGAAAGCTCAAAGGCTGCGATTTTAATTGAATAAATAAATGCCCAGTCTGTTAGAGAAGAGCAGCTCTGTGATAAACGCTGCTCCTTCTGAAAGACTGCGAGTTTGAGTCGCTTATAACGTGTGTTTAAAAAAGCAACACGAGTCAAACATCTTCACAAACTAGTGAAGCGTTCATAAACCTGTTCAACAAAAGACAACGTTTAATAACATGCTTTACCTCACTTCATCTCGTCAGTGGAGTGTGTGTGAGCTGATGTGGCTTCTCATCGGAGTTAGGCAGACGATGCGTTGTTATAGTATTCTATGTCAATCAGCACTGCATTATAATACACTTTATTATTATGAAAATACCCTTGACGGCTTGAAGAACTCAAATTCACCATATTTTGCTGCAGTCGTGTTTATTGTCGTCATGTTTAATCAAAGCGTCTCTATCTTCTGTTTACACCGCGTTAGCTTCACATCATGGATTTCCTGAAAACTAATGTCAATTACTTCTCTGAGGCAAATGTGGCGTTTTCCGCTCGAGGGCGCCCTCTGGCTTTCAGTATGAATTAAAAACTTTTGGGTAATCAATAATAAGAATAATACATTTTAAAACTTAATAAACTTAAAAAATTATAAATGTGTTGGACAATCCATGTTTTTCTTCAATGTTCAGGAGTTTTTCCCCCACAGTGGATGCACAAGAGGTTCATATTTCATATTAAAGACTGTGAATAACTCCTTAAGGCTTAGACCTTTCTAACGTTTTTTAGTCATTGGCTGTCTGCATATTAATAGGTAACCCAGCAGTTTTTTTTTTTGTGTGTGTGTGTGTGTGTGTAAAATGTTTTCTGTAAAATATTACAAAAATAATAATAATAATTAGTATTAGTATTATATAGTTATATTTGTTCTGACCTACTCTTTTTTTATTTGTAATTTTGAAAATGTTATTGTAATGGTAATATTTCTTATTTTTAAAAATATTTTTTGCAGTAATAATAATCATACTAATTATTTTTAGTCACATTAATATAAAAACACAAAATATTATAAACACACACTTTTCATTTGTAAAAAAAAATTATAATAACAATAATCGCATTTTAAATCGCAATCGCAATTATATATTTTCCCCAAATCGTGCAGCCCTAGAAAGAACTAATCTTTTCTGTTTCCGTTATTGACAGCATAGACTCTATGGGACTAACAGGAAGAACGAAAGACTCAAACCCGAAAGACTCGAAGGAACTAATCATTTTTGTTTCCGGACCTGTGTCACGCACGGTTCGGGCGGCCCAGCCCCAGATCTGATCAGAGTCAGACACAGACGAGTCGACAGCTAAGGTCTCGAGGAGCTCGAAGACACGAGAGGCAGAGAACAAACGTGATAAATATGAAGTTGCAAGAGAAAGAATGTTTTGGATCAGGAGGTGAGGTGAACTAACAGAGAAACTGCAATAGCCTGACCCAACAACTAATCAATTAATTAAACATTTCAGTTTCTTATAATTTGGCTTTGGTTGCAGTACCCTATAGTTTATTTTTATATAGTTTTAAAATGTAATCAACATTTTCATAAGTACTAGATGTATTGGGCCATTTAACATGTTATTTTGGTGAAATGAACAAAATGACTCGAAATGACTCGAAAAAAGATTCGTTCATTTTGCTGAACGAGACTCAAAGATCCGAGTCAGTAAATTGATCCAAACCTCCCACTACTACTGGATATGTGAGATATGAGCCAGAGCGTGGATAAATTAGACCCTCCCCTCGAAGAAATCAGGACAGAAGTGGTTGAAAGTGGACAAAAGAGACAAAGTGTAAATGTCTCCCTCGCCTACTTGTGGTCTGATCAACCAAAACTCAATACCAGGTGTGATTAGAGTCAAAAATAAGAAAAGTCTCAGACAAGTTGATGGGAAGAAACTGAGACATGGTTAAGATTAAAGTGCAGGCCAGATGTTAACCATGTTAAGGCTAAAGAAACATTCAGATAAAGGTTTAGATTGACCATTGTTACTGGTTATTTAGTTGTGCAAAATGTAAAAAAAAATAATAATAATAATTTTAATTCATATTCGTCCATTTTCATAAGGTAAAGTTTATGAAATAATTATATAAAAAACAGGGGGAAAAATGTAGTGGGCTAATTTGGAAATCAACTACTACTTTTACCCACAGTATGTTTTTTTGCCACTTTGTTTGAAGTATGTTCACTCAACAATGTCTAAGGTGTTAAGGCGTGCTTAATAGGATCACTTCCCTTATATGTAAGCCATCTTGTTCATGACCAGCTAAAATAATAAACCTGTATATTTTAGCTTGGTCCTTTTTTGTCCATTCCTTTTAAAGGTACAACTCAGTAAGTTCTTGCTTGCAATTAATTAAGTTGGTTGCATACTTATTAAGTTTCGCTGAGTGAACGTGTCAACATGTATGCTCATATTCAAATTGTATTTGCGGTCATATTGTTTGGTTTACTTCTTTTTTATATGTGCATTTATGTTTGCCTTGAAAGAACCTTAAAGCAGCTTTTGAAAGCACTATATAGTAAACATAGTACTAGTTGGAAAGGCGCAACCCGCTCCACGCAGAATACGACAGCACTTTCTGTCTGGACTCTTCATCTCATGGGGGTACACATCATATTAGTGATATTTCTCAAATGCTCTGCTCATTTCTTTATTTTGAAGTTTTTTTATTTAGCAAAAAATTACTGATTGCACCTTTAACTTGTATGTTAAAACACCTGCATGGTCATTAAAGAATTAGGCACAATGTTACTAGATCTGTCTTGAACAAAAGACAAATACATACTGTGTACATTCAGCTGTTTTTCCTTTGCTCTGATAGTCCATAATGCACTGTATCAGATGATGATTTTCATCCAGCATCTACTCAAGGACAAAAAAGTAAAGAAGAAGGTCCATGAAGTTTTTTGACTAATCGATATTGCTTAGATTTTATTTCTACAGAGATTACCTGGATGCTATTACTATAAGTGATTATAATGTACCTGATATTAAAGTGATAGTTCACCCAAAAATGAAAATGATGACCCCATGATTTACTCACCCTGAAGCCATCCTAGACTTTCTTCTTTCTGATTTAATACAATCAGAGTTATATTAATAAATGTCCTGGCTCTTCCAAGCTTTAATGAAAGTGAATGGCAGGCCAAAATTTGAAGCCCAAAAAAGCGCATCCATCCATTATAAAAGTGCTCCACACGACACGGCTCAAGAGGTTAATAAAAGCCTTCTGAAGCGAAGGGTTTGTGTAAGAAAAAATATCCATATACATGTTATAAATGTCAAATATCTAGCATCCGCCAGACTGCCGTCAGTATTCAACTTACAGATAAAGTGTATTACCTCTCGTAGTTCAACCGCTTTACGCTTTATCTGTTGAATACAGAAGGTGGTCTGGTGAAAGATAGATATTTTACATTAAAGTTTTAAATATTAATATTTTTCTTACACAAACCCATCAATACGCTTCAGAAGCCATTTTTTAACCCCCTCGGAGCTGTGTGGAGCACTTTTATAAAATGGATGGATGCACTTTTTTGGGGCCTCAAATTTTGGGTTGCCTTCACTCCCATAAAGCTTTGAAGAGCAAGGACATTTTTCAGTAGCTATAACTTCGATTGAATTCACAAGAAAGAAGAAAGGCATACACACCTATGATGGTTTGAGGTTGAGTAAATCATGGTCTAATTTTTACTTTTAAGTGAAGTAGGCTACTCCTTAAAGTGGTTCACTTTGATAAAGGTTCTTTCGGTTTTAAGTCAAACAAAAAGCAAAAAAAAAAAAAAAATCAGCAGTTTCTTCAGTTTCAACTTTCTTAAAATCGTATAAAACAATTGCTCATTTGAACTTCAATGCTTTATAATGTGGTATATTTTAGTATCAAAGTAGTATCAAAGCATTTAACGTTATACAGACAAATACATTTATAGGCTGTCATTATTTCGATTGGAACTCGGCGTATGAACAGCGATGAAATATGAACAGGCGCCAGTGTTGCCATATTTCTGTCAGATTGTGTGTGTGTGTTTGTTTAGGAGTGACCGGCTGTCATCGCAGTCAGATCCGAGCACCACCGCCTACCTTCTGGATGGTTTGCTGGGTGACCTCTGCTTTCCCTCTCGGACGGACTGAGGAAAAGGCAACAGACATGTTTTCAATGAAATATGATGATAAACGCTTTATCCGTATATGCCGCGTCGAGGCGCTTATTACCGTTACACTCCGGGCGATTATTTCTGTTAAAACACAGGGGCGTCTCATCGCCCAAATATGAGAGTCTTGCGGAAAATTAACAGTTAAGAAAAGTGGCCGTTGCAACGCAAAAAAACGTGTGCAATTTTACTACAGATAGTTAGAGATGAATTTGTCGCGCCCATTCATAAATGAATTTATTATGCAGGAGCAACCTGACCTCCTCCCATCTCTCATGGTATAATCTATTCAACCATTGGGTTGATTCACGAACAGAATACGCCATTTTCCCACGCAAACGACGGACAAAGCCACACATCTCTCCATCTAGTGGCGTTCATGGAGGATGGGAACCGGCTCACGTCTAATACAGTTTAATTAGTAATTTAATAGACAGAACCGGGCTTTTTTCTCCATGTCATCCACACGCCCTGACAGAGTCCGCACTAGCACTCACTGCCCACACTGCGCTAGGCTACTATTTTTCAATGTGTGAAATAGTACAGTATGTTACAAATAATGTTTTAGACCACATAAACATTGAACAATAATTCAGCACAGCTGTTCAGGGCCTGTATTTATCAAGCTTCTCAAAGTGCTATTTTATAAGTGTTGAGAATTCATGAAATTTACTCCTACTTTCAAACAAGTATAAAAGCAAGTTATCAAATTTCTTAAAGCTAAGATTCACTTGGCTACTCTCCCAGTCATTTAAGACAGCTCGAGTGGTCTCTCAAGTGGTTAGGAGTTGCCAGTAGGGGCTTGTGATGGCACTGAGTAGACACCCAGCAATAGGGCTGGGAATCGATTCCAAAAAGAATCGATTCCTAGGGCTGGGAATCGATTCCAAAAAGAATCGATTCCTCGATTCCAAGGCGTTGGGAATCGAGAGTCGATTCCAACGTTTGGAATCGATTCCATCTCGGGGAATCGACTCCTCTTTATTCACTTGTCTCTCGCTTACTAATAATGATTGGAAGGCTATTTATTTTTTGCAAAAGGTTCTTTTGAACACTTAGTTTCAAATTACGAGTTAAAAATAAAGCAATTCAGCGTTTTTTGCGTCATTGTGTGATGACGTCACTAGAACGTAATTCTAACTACTTATTTTTATGGTATGAAACGTTCAAATCGAGCCATATGAGAACGCATATCACTGATTATTACTATACCTTTCCTTCACTTAGTTTAATAGTGTTTATTGTCATTGTTTCCTTCTGTGATGCTGCATTGTGGACAAGTTTGCTACATTTTGCACACAAAAACTCCATAATTTTAAATTGTGAAATGGTTCTGTTATCCACAACGGTAGGTTTTGAGCGCTGCTTACAGATGCAGATGTGAGGGTCTTATTTTAATTTTCTATTTTCTTTTATTTTCATTAATCCATTGATAACAGAAAGAAAATGCGCCTATAGTACAGCTTAATGACCGAGTCTATGTTGCTATAGTAATGAACGCAACTTGCTCGCGCATCTGATTGACAAATAAACTGCGCACTCTTATATTATTGATTTTGTTAATATTGTGGTTATTTTACCTCGTACATTCTGTGCAAGCACTTATTTGAATGTAGTCATTTAACTTAACTGCGCACATGCATTTTAGACATGTCATGTAGTTTTAAACATGCAATAAATGCACATCAATGAATAATGTGCTATCCTTTTGATTTATTAGGCTAAATCGCATTTACTTCTGGGCTATATGGGCCATTTCAGGAGAATCCATCATTTAAAATTCATCAGAGTTATGGAAACGCATCATCATTTCACAAATAAAGTTTCGGAGAAGGATACTTTCTACATCCTTGTATCCTGCTGTCACTCCGGAACTAGGTTCACAATCGATTTTGTTTAAAAAAGAAGAATCGAAAAGGAATCGAAAACAACAGTGGGGAATCGATTCTTGGAATCGACTCCTGTCGATTCCGGAAACAGGAATTGGAATCGGAATCGATTCCAAAAATTTCAGAATCGACCAGCCCTATCGATTCCTCGATTCCAAGGCGTTGGGAATCGAGAGTCGATTCCAACGTTTGGAATCGATTCCATCTCGGGGAATCGACTCCTCTTTATTCACTTGTCTCTCGCTTACTAATAATGATTGGAAGTCTATTTATTTTTTGCAAAAGGTTCTTTTGAACACTTAGTTTCAAATTACGAGTTAAAAATAAAGCAATTCAGCGTTTTTTTGCGTCATTGTGTGATGACGTCACTAGAACGTAATTCTAACTACTTATTTTTATGGTATGAAACGTTCAAATCAAGCCATATGAGAACGCATATCACTGATTATTACTATACCTTTCCTTCACTTAGTTTAATAGTGTTTATTGTCATTGTTTCCTTCTGTGATGCTGCATCGTGGACAAGTTTGCTACATTTTGCACACAAAAACTCCATAATTTTAAATTGTGAAATGGTTCTGTTATCCACAACGGTAGGTTTTGAGCGCTGCTTACAGATGCAGATGTGAGGGTCTTATTTTAATTTTCTATTTTCTTTTATTTTCATTAATCCATTGATAACAGAAAGAAAATGCGCCTAGTACAGCTTAATGACCGAGTCTATGTTGCAATAGTAATGAACGCAACTTGCTCGCGCATCTGATTGACAAATAAACTGCGCACTCTTATATAATTTTTTTTCTTTAATATTGTGGTTATTTTACCTCGTACATTCTGTGCAAGCACTTCTGGGCTATATGGGCCATTTCAGGAGAATCCATCATTTAAAATGCATCAGAGTTATGGAAACGCATCATCATTTGTTTCGGAGAAGGATACTTTCTACATCCTTGTATCCTGCGGTCACTCCGGAACTAGGTTCACCATCGATTTTGTTAAAAAAAGAAGAATCGAAAAGGAATCGAAAACAACAGTGGGGGATCGATTCTTGGAATCGACTCCGTCGATTCCGGAAACAGGAATTGGAATCGGAATCGATTCCAAAAATTTCGGAATCGACCAGCCCTACCCAGCAAACACGTTTACGTTGTGGCAACGTTTGTGGCACGTTGCATTTCTACTATGGCAACGTCGCTGTCAACGTGCTCGCAACATTGTAATAACGTAGAATTGTAAGACGCGACAGGGCTGTAGCAACGTTGTTGCACGACATTCAGCAACTGCTAGACAATGTTGTGACAACTTATTTTATGCTAGATATTAGCATGTTTTGTGGTTAATTTTGAATGTCAGACATTATATTTTGTATATGTCTATTGTTTATCCTATTATTTATGGGCCTAACAGTAAATTAATTATAATCAACACCTGCAACACTGTTAAAGAGTAAAAATGACATACAAGGTTAACTAATTAAACTTTATTAAAACAGCATGTGTGCACATGTATTTTATTTAAAAAAAATATATATATATATATATATATATATATATATATATATAATTGTTTTCGATTAAAACAAATATTCAGTTAGATCTGCAGAGTCGTGCGCAAAATCTTTCAAGAGAGGGAGAATGTGTTCGAAATGTTTGACGATGAGCAGTTAATCAAACGGGATCGTTTGGATGGAGCAGGCATCATCTTTTTCAGCGCTGGTTAATGTTGGGCTTTATAATAATTTTTAAAAACGCTGTTCGACTAATTCAGCAAGCAGTAGCGATCGCTTCTTCCTCCTGCCAGTTCGGCTTCTTTTGGAATCCATGGTGGCTGATTATATTTAAAAAATGTATGTATTATTATGTATTGTCTTGAAAATTCTTTAGTCAAATGTGTGTTGAATGTAAACTCATCTTAGGAACTTCACCATTCAGTGTGAATTTATCTGAGAATATTTTTAAATATGGACATCTCTTCAGTGATTGGTTCCTGCCTATGACATCATCCAAAATCCCGTTTGTGGCACAGCCAAGTGTCATAAATCAACTCTAAGACTGACACTTCAGATTTAGTCCTACACTTTACTTAAAGTATGATTGGGATGCTTGATAACTAATTTTTAAGCGCAGCTTAGAGCCAAGAATTTTTTTACCTTTAAAGGGGGGGTGAAATGCTGTTTCATGCATACTTTTACACTGTTAAAGACTTGGATTCCCATCCTAAACATAGAAAAAGTTTCAAAAACTAAGTTGGACGTTTGATGGAGTATTTCTGTGTCAAAAATACTCCTTCCGGTTTCTCACAAGTTTCGGAGAGTTTTTTTCGAGTATGGCTCGGCTTGACGTCGATAGAGCGGAAGGTCCTTGTATGGGTCGTACGGGCTCTTCTCTCGGAAGGGTGCGCGCGCACATGACTAGATGCACGCCGCCCATAAACACTGCTCTCAGGTGCAGCAGATTCACTAGTCCGTGCAACACGTCTGTCGCGCTCTACTTTATTCCTATGGGTGACATCAAGCGACTTTAACGCTTCAGTACAGCATTCCGGGAAGGCAGCGCTGCATTTGAACCGATTTGAACGCAGAAATGATGGGAAGCGTTACCACATTCGCTTCGGTCATGTCTCAAAAGTGGATCTCCACAGTCACTGCTGTCACAGGACTTCACAAAATCAACAGTTACCAAAAAAGTGTGTTTTTGACGGAGCGGTCCCAACGATAAAGGTTTACGGTCCTGCTTTGGAAACAGGCGGTGAGTAAAACTGCTTCATATGTCTGTGTTGTTGGGAATCGTTGCGTGAGTAAACATCAGTAAACGACACAATCATGTATAACGTTAGTTATTTTATCAATGGAGCATGCGATCTATGGTGTGTGTTTAAATACATCTGTTTAGCTGACCAATATAGGTGTCAGTTTGTTTATTGCGTTCTCACAAATCGTGCTTCGTCATTCAGATGCGCTAACGGTTACTCCATTGTTGTTCTATAACGTTACACTAGTCTGACGTGCAAAACCGTTTTGCTTGCTACTGCTAAGGTTTAGTCGCATACAATAGTCCATAAACCGAATCATGTCCTCATAAACTGCGAGTAAACACACACAAATGTTGACAGGTCACTAAATACAGTCCATACCACAGAGACGGACGTCCTGCTGTTGTTGTTTCTCCTGTTCAATTTATTTCTGCCTCCGGTTTCTGATTCTGGATCAGCGTTTTCTTCTCCACGCTTGAGGACGTCACCTCTTTGTGCGCGCTCGTCATTCTGTAGCTCCGCCCACTCGATACGCCTCCAGGCGCTCGGTTTTTTTCGGAAAGACTCGGTACAGCCTATATTTCTTTTATAAATATAATAAAACTAAAGACTTTTCGGAGATATGAAGGATGCAATACTACTCTATAGGTACTCAAGATTGACATGAGATTGACTGAAACTAAGTGTTTCACCCCCTCCCCCCCCCTTAAGTCAATTCTTAGCAGTGTTGTTGTGAGTAATTTTAAGATGCTTGATAAATACGGGCCCAGCTTGTTACCTTACAAATTATGCTTATAAAATTAAATTAAAAACCTGCACAAGAGTAAAAATGTCCTCTTTCGACTGTCCTCCTGACTCCTCACGAATGGTCCTGGGGGTATTTCAGAAAGCCTACAGGTTGACATACCTGGGTATGTTTAAAAGTAAGAAAACCTCAATTTTCGATTCCAAAAACGGAGGTAACTCTCAGGGTACCATGGCTCACTCTCTGCTCCAGAGCAGGTTATGTCCGTGGGTTAGTTTGCTTATGAGGTATTTAGATGTGTTTTATATAATTTAGTTATTAATATAACCAAATTTATTTCAGTTATATATTCTAAAAAATTATAATAAAAAAATAAATAAGTTTAAACGTTAAAGTTAGGGGAGGTAGGAATTGGTTAAAAAACGTTTTTTTCCAAACTTATTTAAACTTTCTTTATATATCAATACATAAATAAAATGTAAGTACTCTGAAAAAGAAAATATAAAAATTTAGTGTCTGCAGACCTCTCACAACTGTTTTAAAGACAGCTCATTATTTCCATTCACTCCACCTTCTCCCTTCTGGGCTCTTTCCAAAGCCACGCCCCCAAAATACACGAACGCGCCTCACCGACCAATCAGCTGGAAGACGCATTATTTACCTTGAGCTGTGTGCATGTAGTCACATCATGTCAGAATCACATGTAATAAAAAAAAAAAAAAAATCGAACTTTATCAGTATGAATATAAAACAAATAAGATGTCTTTAGTACTCACTATCAAGCTAGAATGGTAAAGTTTAAAATATATTTTTGTTTTATTTGGTAATGAGTTAGTTATATTTACAAGGCAAAGAAAACGGGTAGCATCATGTTTTTTCAATAACATCAGTTAGGGCTGGGCGATATGACGAAATATATCGTCTGGACGATAGAAAATGTCTATCGTTTAATATTAGGCTCTATCGCTTACGCCACGATAAGGCGTTTACGGCAGAATTTTACGTCAAGATGCACCTCACGCCACGGCATGCCCATGCACGCTACAATACATAAACAAACATGGAGGAAGACGGTAGTAGACGCGGTTCAGACCAGGGTAATTCTCAGAGTAATTATGCCAGAGTGGTGGCATAAACGCTCAAAACAAACTCCAGACACAGACGCTGCAACGGGCTTACGCGTGGCACACCATAGCTATATATTGAAATATTTTAATGGCAGGTGTAGGGATGGCGAAAACTAAACATTTTCTTGACCGACCACCGAGCCTCATTAGCCGGTTGAAACCGGTTAACCGATTAGTTTAAAATATGCTGCACTATTTTAAATAACAGCCGCGAGCCGCGAGCCCTCTCTCTCACACACACACACACACATGCACTGTCCTAGCGCTGCCGCCTCCCTTCCACTCACGTCACTTTTTTAAAATCCCCCACAGCGCGAAACACGAGTCCCGCAAACGCGCCGCCGAGGAGCTTGTTTGTAATCTGAGGACAATAGCTCCTTAGTTTCGAAATGGTTTGGGTACAAGGTGATCACGTTGAAAGTAAAGGCATTTGTCCAGCGTAAGAAGCTCATTTGAAACATTGCCGCGGCTCATTAAAGAAAATGACAGCTCCGAAGAGACGCCGCTTTAGTTCGAGGTAGTCGATAATAAATTCTTTACAATAATAAAGAAAGACGATCAACACCTTATGTGCTACCACTGAAATGTAGATATTTCCAAATGTAAGCCCATCTTATGCGGAATGACGCTTCATACTGTCGTCTGCCCTGACTCTAACCTCGAGTGTTTAGCCTGTTTACTTTTGCAAACCTTGTGAGCGCGCAAACCCAAACGCTGTGACCTCGCTCCAAATGTTTTTATTGGTTTATTAAGTGCAGGCGAGTTATGAAAAATTGAGTGTGAGGGATTTGTTCACTTCACACACAAAGATTTTGTAATGAGACGGCTAACTGTAGTAGCGTTTAGTCCACTGTATAATAGCCTAATTTAGAGATCACTTTTTTTAAACCGACAACTTTGATCGGTTAACGTTGATACGGTCAACCATCGGTCAAACGGTCATCGGTTAACATCCCTAGGCAGGTGTTAACTTTAGCAACTGTCTTGCTTGGAAAAAAAGGTTCTAAATAAAATAAAAATGAAGTCCATACTACCTTTATTTGTTTTGTATATCATTTCAAACTGCATTTCCCCATTGCAATTTTGTATAGACTATTCATAAACTGAATTAACAGAAAAATTGCTATATCGTTATCGGGATATCAAATGAGCTATATCGGGATATGAAATTTTGGCGATATCGCCCAGCCCTAACATCAGTTATATTGTAATGAAGATGAATTTCGTGTAAGATTCATAACATACACTGTGTTTTGCATGTAAGTTTCCATGATGAAAGCATTGTTGATTAGCAGCAGCTGAAGCTAACTTAGTTCTAAAAAAAAGTTCCTGGATGCTGTATTCTGGCTTTTCACATGCATTTTGCTAAAGTTGAATTTTGCGAAATTCAACACAACAGCGATCAACTTGAGCTAAGCATATTGAGTATTTATCATCTCTACTAATGGCTAAGTGTATAATATTGTAACTTTATGCTGTTATTAGCTATATTAGGCAGCTTCATGTGCTCTTGATACTGCTTCATGAAAACATAAAACCAAAAAAATGTATAATCAAAATGAAAGATTACCTGTCCAGCAGAAATACAGCCAGCAATGAGTCATTTTTCAGGTCCCTCAGTTCTCACCATCGTTGAAATATTCACTCGCGTTTGATTTCTTTGTTTAGCCAAAGACTTCCTGTGCATTGCCCTTTCTCGTACTGTCTTCCTTTTTTTGCATTGTTTGCCTTCGCTGACTGCAAAACCATGCACTGTGAATTTTGAATGCTCTTTCTCTGGCATTATATTGCCTCTTGAACTGCTCAAATCAAACGAGCGCGCGCATGTGGGCAGAACCTGTAGCGAAAGCGGTGGTTGCCATGGTAGCGAGAGAGAGTGACAGTCGCCCAATCCAATCATTTGTTTCGTCCCGAACAAAAATAATGAGCGGTGTTTATTGCAGATTAAAAAAGTCTGGAGTCACTCAGTTTTTATACTCTCCTTTTCAGAGTACTTACATTTTAATTATGTATTGACATAAAGTTTAAACAAATTTGGACAAAAGTGTTTTAGATCAGTCCGCCCTACCCTACCTTTAATGCAAATCAAATATACCGGTATCTATTTTATCGTCATCTCACCCTTAATCTGTATTCAACTAACTAGCATCAAACAAACAATATAACCCTTATTCTCCGTGAATAAAGATTACTTATTAAACGAAGACCTTGAAAAAAAATTATTGCTTAACCAAGCAACAGGTGTCAAAGTGCACTAAGTAGGTTACGAAAATCACCATTAAACAAAAGAAAAGGAAGTAGAATGGCATGCTGCTTCTTAGCATCGGCTTCAACGGGGAATCATTGATTCGTTGCTTTGTTGAGTGTGTTTTGAAAGTTAACCTGGTACATACTCCGGGACTTGTTTTTGGAACCAGCATCCCTTAAGTAAGCAAGGTTTGGGTTAATCAACCGAAAGTTCAGGGTATATGTGATGGCAAGTTAACCTTGCTTTCTGGAATTACACCCCTGATCTGACTCACAAATCCAGGTTTGGTGTAAAGTTGATTTAGTTAAATTAAATAAGTTCTCACTTATAATCAATTAGATTTGTGCTACAAAGAAACACACAAAAAAAAGTTACCAAAAATGCTATAAAAAGCACAATATGCAGGATTGGATTACAATATCCAAAAACCACTAGAACAGCGTTATATACCCATTGTGTGGACTGCGTTTGTACTTACATCATAAAGGTTTTATTCCAGTGAGAAGCAATTTTAACCAGGACAAGGACCGTATCAATGATATACCCACATTACCTTCTATTTCTGTTTTTATTTTGTAGAAATGCTAAATATGCTTTAACATCTGATGCGTTTTATTGGACAAGTGAGCTAATGTGTAGAATGTATTCTCTATCATGCAATAGCTTTTAAAATGTGTTGCAACAAGCCATCCAGCATTTAATATGATATTCTTATATGATCTCTGCAGTGAACAAGTGTCTGAGCAGCTGCGGAGCAAACACAACACATCCGAGTGTTGAACAAACCAGCGCTGCATTATCCACAGAAACACGAGCTGAAGAGAGAGCGCTCATCTGTGGGATAATAAAAGCTCTGCGTCTCGAGCTGTGTGTTGCACTCGTCTCATGAGCGATTGCTCCACCCCTTAACCCTCGGCCCTGCTCTGAGTCACACTACAGTAACGTTAATCTCCATTAACATGACTTCTGCCTGAGTCTGTCTGATTCTTTTTTCACTGGCTGTTGAGGTGAAGACGACATCTCCCATGAATCCACACTCACCATCAGTGACTTTGGTTTGAATAAGAGACCTCTAGCAGCAAAAAATTACAGATTACCTTTAATGTAGTAAAGTAAATTAACTGGCTCATTTTCAGGGTTCAGGTAACTGTAGAATACTTAAAGTATATAAAGCTTTATTTGATGTTTTGGATTATCCTACATAGTGAACCTTCAACTGTTTGAAAATGATTAGTTAAAAAAAAAAAAAACAAGACATTTAGAAAAGTAAAGAAATCAAATGTAATCAGTTTCATGAGTTTAATAAAGTAGTTGATGATAGTTACTACGCATTACATTTTAAATAGGGTAATCTGTAACTATATAAAAAGGCTTTCCCAGAATCCTTTAAACTAGTGTACCACCATATCTCTTGATCAAGCATACAGACTCAAGATGTTCATTTCCTATGTTTATTAACAATTACCATCAATATCCCCTTACAATTTTTACAAAAGAGAAAAAAGAAATAAGAATAAATAAGAATGTATTGGGGATCACATACCATAGACTGGAGTTCATCCACTCCATTTAAATGCATATATTTGTACAACCAAACACCTGGCCATACATATAAATAAAAGTGCTATCCCAATTTAAACACAACTATCACAGAGATTCGGGTGCATTCACATGGTAACTTTGCGGGCTCTTCACATATATGAAACAAAAAGGAAAAAGGCCATTCTAACGTCAAATGAAAAGTAATTAATGCAGCCATTTTTTACAGGAGGTGGTCGTTTGATGAGAAACAAGTAATATTAGCCACTGAAGATTTTGGACACTGGAAAAAGCTAACTCATAGACAAGACCAAGTCACCCGCGTCCCACAAGACAACACGCATCTGGAGGAAAGAGGAAGGAAAGCAAGTTCAATACATAGAAGTAGCAATTCACTTAAATCAACACAACTGCGAGTGGGATTTAAATCATCCTTAAAGAAATGAGGCTTGTGAATACCAATAAAACATTCTCCAATCTTAAGTGGCACCCTATAGACGGCACAGTTGTCACTTGCAGCTGCGCACGTGCATAGTTGCCAAAAAATGTCAGTAAGGAGGAAACTGTGCAAAATACACAGAGTAAGAGATATTTTGTTGTGCCTTTATGTGTCAGAATGAAAGGAATTCTTTTTTTTAAATAGAAAGCAATCTTTGAAGACCCTTTGAAGCTAAACCGACAAAACCTGCTGTGATTTGTCTACCATTAAAGCATGAATTTGGATATGGTTTACCCGAAGTAAATGTGATGTTACACAGCATTGATCATAAGCTGTGTTACTGACGTCTTCACACAGTTGAAACACCGATTGAGCGATTACATGAGACGAGCTACTGATTTCAGGAAGTAGGTCTCTTTACACCTTTAGATGTTCATTAATGTTTATTTCACACCAAATGGAGCTTGAGTGATCGAATGGAATTCAAGCGTAGTTCAGGCAGACAACTGATCGCTAAACGTTATCAGCTCTATCAATTATAGTAGGTAAGCTCATTCAAACTCACGTTCCTCAGTCTGTCGCACAGACATTTACACCCACCCCTTCACCTCCTAGCATCATTAGCGAGTATTGGATTCGGTGTAGAACTCT
Source organism: Pseudorasbora parva (assembly GCF_024679245.1). Lineage (NCBI taxonomy): Eukaryota > Metazoa > Chordata > Actinopteri > Cypriniformes > Gobionidae > Pseudorasbora > Pseudorasbora parva. Next base: position 44,258,377 of record NC_090177.1, on the reverse strand, counting down.
TAGTTACCATTTATTTTTTCTGTAATATGCGAAGAAACTTTTGGTTATTATGAAGGCTGGGGGGGATTCTGTATGGCAGCTCGAGCGTCTTTGAAATTTATTGACAATCTTTGATTTGGCGAAAGGCTAAGGCTCATTCTCAGAGTGGTCATGACTGAACTGGTAATAAAGCGGAGAAGATCGTTCACATGAGCTGCCACTTCTCGAGCTGAGGCCCTACCGTGATCACGCCACATTAAACAGAGCCACATTTCGTAATAAAATGGACATAATTTGAACTCGAAGACGGTTATACAACGCACAAACACTGCACTCGCTGCTGTCTCAGGACTTCACCAAATCAACAATAACCCCCAACCCATAAACGCTGCTCTCAAGGTGCAGATCTACTCGTCCGTGCAACACTTGTTGCGCCGCGCTCCACTTTAATCCTATGGGTGACGTCAAGAGACTTTAACGCACCCGCATAGCATTAAGGGAAGGCAGCGCTGCAGTTGAACCGATTTGAACGCACAAATGAGAGGAAGTTACAACCCACTTCAGTTGTGTAGCAAAAGTGGATCTCCACGGTCACAGGACTTCACGAAATCAATGTTACCAAAAAAGTGTGTTTTTGACGGAGCGGTCCCAGCAATAAAGGTTCAGTCCTGCTTTGGAAACAGGCAGTGAGTAAAACTGCTTCAAATGTCTGTTGTTGGCTATCGTTCCGCAAGTAAACAACCCGATCGTGTATAGTTATTAATCAATGGAGCATGCGATGTATGGTGTGTGTTTAAATACATTTGTTTAGCTGACCAATATGTGTCAGTTTGTTTATTGTAAAACCACCCCAAACAAACCTAGTTCTGACAAAGCGTGCTTCATTCAAGTGCGCTACTCCATTGTTTTTCTAAGTACAACGTACACTAGTCAACGACTCTGTGCAAAACGCTTTTGCTTGCTACAGTTAAGGTTGTCACATACAATAGTCCATAAACCACAAGTAAACCCACACAAAATATTGACAGACCACTAAATACAGTACATACCACAGAGACCTGCTGTTGCTGCTTCTCCTGTTCAATTTATTTCAGCCTCCGGATCTGATTCTGAGTCATATGTATTCGTTGAATCTGATTGGTAGCCATGATTTATTAAGGTAACGTTCTCTTTTCCACACTTGAGGATGTCACAGCGCGGTCTATTTAGCTCCGCCCACACAATACGCCTCCAACCGCTCGGTTTTTTGGAAAGTCTCGGTACAGCCTCTTTTATAAATATAATAAAACTAAAGACTTATCGGAGATATGAAGGATGCTATACTACTCTATAGGTACTCAAGATTGACTGAAACTCAGTGTTTCACTCCCCCTTAAATGTCATTATTGGTTCATAATTGGAAATAATGCTAAAAAAAAGAAAGAAAAAAAAAGAAAAAAACTCACTTGAGGTCTCAGAGCCGTCCGCTGCCGACTCTCTGTGGAAGGGGGCGCTGCACAGCCCCTCTGCCCCGTCGCCCTCTGTAATTGCCCCGAAAACCACGGCCTCTCAGATACCGGCCCGGCACCCCGAAGGTCTCCACGTTAAGCTTCCTTTCCTCAGCCCATGTGGTGCGTCTGTGGGACAAGACAAAACCTCACTGACAGGAAAAACTCCTGCTGGACAGCAAGAGTGACGCATTATACCTCGACTTCAGTTCTGACGAGATGTTATCAAAGAAACATTTGGCTTTATTGTAGAAGCACTTGGGCCCGAGCGGATCCTCTTTGGCGGCGCTCTCGTTCTCAGGCTTTTCCCGCTCTTTATCACTTTCCTCTGAGGTCTCTTTCGGCTCTGGCGAGAAAATGGAGAAACACAAGCACAACTCAAAGACTACTGACAGCAGGCTCATTAAAGGTGGGGTAAGTGCTTTCTGGTAACCGGTGTTATTTCAAATCACCAAAACAAACACCCCTACCCCTAAAAGAGTCTCGTCCCCATTTTGATAGCTCAGTCCTACACGTACGTAACCCAGGCAATGACTATGACAGGGATCATAGTTTTTTCTAATCCAGATCGAATATTCACATACAAAAACGGGTCTCGTGAGCAACTATAGTACAAGAGCACGAGTCAAACTAATGACATTAACATTATGACTGGATAAGGGTTATATAGATTGTAAAAAGAGGAAAAACATTAAGAGTATATATCTTGTTAGACACATTTTGGGAGCTGATCTTGAAACAGACATTGAGGGGCTTTAGATGCTCCATACGCTGTGGAAATGAACGGGTCTTTATCGTCGCTGAAGTGAGCCACAATGATAAATTAACAAACATGACGCGCATATTCAAGCAAAAGCCAGCAAATTTTAGGTCTCAGCTAATGTCCGTCATGTGTTTTGAATAATGACTTGGACTGAGCGCTCTTCTCACCATCATTGTTAGACACGCGACTTACCTGCTGATTGGCTACAAGTTTGTAATTGGACCAGAGTCCGTTTTGTAAAACAGTTTTAAAATAACACTTACCCTACCTTTAAAAGGAAGAAAGAGGGGAATTCTGCAGCGTGAATTTAGAAAGAAGGTCAAGCGTTTGACTTTCACAGTCACTCTGCCAGAGAAATACCTTCAGCATTGAGCTGCTCTTCAAGCTCTTTCTCCAGCTCATCTTTATTAAACTGAGCGTTTGCCGTTTCAAAATCAAAGTCCGACTCGAACTGCAGGGTGCTGGGCTTCGTGCTGCCTACAATGATTTGACCTCGGCCGCGGTTCCTGGACCGTCGAGTTCCTGCAACACCCCTCACATGTGGACAAGATGGTCTACATCAACAAACAGCATCAGAAACTAAACCAGCCTCTTTACCTGGTTTTCTCCTACTGGTTGGAGGCTTGTTCTCATCATTAGCTTGACTCGGTCCCTTAAAGACGCCCTGCTGTGCAGCTGAATCACCTGCAGAGGAAAACATCTTTCTGAAGCTTAAACAGCAGGGGCGCTTCCTAAAGATCCGATTAAGTCAATTATCTGTCCCAATACTCCACAGGTCTACTTTCATGACATTTCCAGAGACATTTCCAAAGTGTTCAAGTGGACATGGACCACAAGAGTTACACTTTTGCCCAAAGTAAAACATCATAAGCCAAATTATCTGGCAAAGGGGTAAGAGAAATACTCCTTTTAAGATTTTTCTTTTACTTTTAAAGCAGGGCTAAACATTAACGCTTGTCTGTTTGTTTTTGAAGGGGCAAGTAATTCTTTCACTTGTCAGACAGACAAGCTGATTAAAACTTCAATAGTGATCGATAATATATAATGGATAATATATAATGTAGTATAATCACAGTAACTAGGTTGCGCTTACGCAGCCTCAAGAAGAAATCAAAAATGTGCACTTTCACACAGAGAAACTCCGTTAACATACTGCGGTGAAAGTTTCGAAACAGTTTAAATACTTATAATGAGTCGCAATGTCACACTACCAAGAGTGCCGTTTTCCTGAATACCAGTGCAAATTGTTTAATTTGATTAGTAACAAACAGCCCTAGTGTCAATCATTTAAGAAAATAAAAGGAAAGCTGAAGCAAAGCCTATATTTAATAAGATTAGAGAAGGAGAAATGCCCTTTATAAAACAGGTAAAAATATCACAAATATGCAGATTTAAATATGTCAAAGCTGAATGAACACTGGTGAGGCCATTGCTTCAGAACAAATTATACTTAAAATAAATAAATTCCAGACAAAGGAATGACAGATTTACTTGTCTGAAGGAAAAGCACAGGAACAGGCTTAAATGTTAGCTATTTAAGACTGCAAAGACAAATGTACTAAAGAAAAGCATTTTTTTGCAGTGTTAAAGGTGCAATGTGTAAATTTTAGCAGCATCTAGCAGTGCAAATTGCAATCGCTCTCCCCTCCCTTTAGAAGCTACGGTGGCTGATAAAAATGTGGTTGTCTGACACGGCAGAGTATCTAGCGCTCTGTAGAGCAGTTAGTCCTTTTTGGGCCACCGTATAAACATGGTGGCTTCACTGTAAGCATGGTGTGTAGATAGAAATGGCTTATTCTAAGGTAATAAAACATAACTGCTCATTATGTAAGGTCTTTATAGTCCATACTGTGTATTATATTGCATTTCTGTCAATAGATCCCCATAAATACTACACACAGCATCTTTAAGACTCTAGTTTCCACAATGGGATGGACAGACAGACGCATGCACAGCTAAAGCAACCTTAACACTTTCAGTACACAAACGACCACAGCGCTCTTTTGAGGATCAGGACAGGGTATCCGCAGGGTCTTAAAGTATTAAAAGGTGATAAGTCAATTTTGGGAAAATTAAGACCCTTATAAAGTATTAAAAAGTCTTATCACGGCTTTATAAAGTCTTAAATTTTGCAAGCATTTTGTTCAAGCCTTGTCAAAAGAGTTTGACTCCAAAAAGTGTTTATGAATATATTTTAATCCCTGTAAGTATTAAAAAACAACGGGGTGCTCAGTCTAAGATCGGCTCGGAGCGTGCGCGCCAGGGGTGGAAATTGGTACTGTCACCAGCCAAACGCGGCTGATTTTGAGTTGTGGCGGATAAACTCGCTTCATCTACAGAGCTCTTTCACCTCTTTGTAAACTTTGTTCAATGCATGCGAGTGTTGCCGTATGTTCGCATATGACCAGTCGTTTTCTCCGTCATCACTCGTGTGAAGACGAGCTGTGAGACTAATAGTGTAAAGCTGCATTAAAGGGATAGTTCACCCAAAAATAATTTGTCCTCATTTACTCATACAGAATTTGAACAACTTGTGGGTGAGTTTGTTCTGCTGAACAATAGATATTACAAAGAATATTTTTAACCAAGCAGAAAGCAACCATTGACTACCACAGTGGGGTGTGTGTGTGTGTGTGGGGGGGGGGGGCATTGGTACTCAATGGTTGCTCTGATTTGTTAAACATTCTTCAAAATATATTCTTGTGTTCCGCAGAACAAAACTTGTACAGGTTTTGAACAACTTGAGGGCGAGTAAATTACAATTTACATGTTTGGGCTATCATTAATTTTAACCATCCCTTTAAAGATAAGAATGATGGTTATCTGCTGACCCCCATGGCATCCAACATGTAGGCGTGTTTGTTTCTTCAGTAGAACACAAATTAAGATTAACCTACAACCATTGCACGTATAATGCCTAGTACAAGACATCAATGTGTCCCCCCAAGCCGCAGGGTTTAATTTGAATACAGATGTCTGTTTTTTACTCAAAGCAATGAACCCCATTGATATGCATTATACGAGCAATGGTCGAGTTAAAAATCTTCATTTGTGTTCTCCTGAAAAAACAAATGCCTACATCTCAGATGCCCTGGGGGTCAGCAGATTAACTCATTTTTAGATGAACCATCCATTTAAACAAAAGGGCAGCAGTACATTGACCTTCTCAGCATCAGTTATGGTCTCATGGATTCGGTCAGTTTCCATGAATAAGCCATGTGTGTGAGCGTGCGAGTGAATGAATAACTCACTGAAGCCAGTGGCTCTCTGGGCTCCTCGGCCGGCCCTCTGCGCTCGCATCTCCCCGCCCGGTTGCAGCGCTCCGCTCAGGCCCTTCTTCTGCGGACCTTTCTCTGCAGGCACGGTCTGAACCGCCTGCTCCACCATTGGTCCTCTCCGCACAGGAACACCATGCAGACCTGACCCTCACACAGACACACAAGAAGCTCACACACCATTTTCTCTCTCACACACCATTTTCTCTTTGCCTCAGCGGCACGTCATCCTCAATAAACCCGTCTCCGGCGTGATGACTCCGAGCCTTAAAATATTCATACTCTTGTGTAATTGACGCTTCATCCTAAATGAACCCGTCTCTTGCGTAATAGCCAGACATTTTGAATATTCTGATCTAATAGGATTTGACCTGCAAGGTTGCCAGAATAATAATCCTAGACTGTTAATAGGCCAGAGGAGAACTGGCACCCCGGCTGAGTCTGGTTTCTCCCAAGGTTTATTTTTCTCCATCATGCCCTGATGGAGTTTGTTCCTATGGTTGCCTTTGGCTTGCTCAACTGGGGACAAATTTTGATTTAAGTTTTTCAACTAAATATCCACATAAAATTAATGTATTAGGTCTTAATTTTATGAACTATACTGATCTGCCAACAATGTCGCTATATGATAAATTAAGCTGATAACATCACTTTTCTCCAGACTGACTGTACAGCCAAATCAAATTATGTTGTAATAGTCCCGTTTAACACTGAAGCCGCTTTGAAACAATCGGCATTGTAAAAGTGCATTATAAATAAAGTTGACTTGCCTCTCCAAATGAGGTGGGATGGTGTGAGTAAGGCTCACCGAGGCCCAGGGCCGCTGCATACTGCTGGTTGAGGAGCGAGCTGGCCGCCAGCTGGCTGTAAGAGGGCAGCATGCTCCGGTACGGGCTGTAGCCGGCCTGAGCCGGGCCGTAGTGAGCAGACGACGTCCCCACGGAAGACTAATGAAGAGGAAGTCAATCAGCTTGGCCTTCTGAAATGAGCGGAGGAGCCGTGACTGTAACTACACTAACCTGAACAATAGCAGGGTCTTGAGGAAGGCCGTGGTGGATCTTCAGAGGCTCACAGACCGTGATGTCCTTGATGTCACTTCCCCTGAAGATGATGTACTCGAAGACCTCGTCCCGTGGAGGCACAGGCCGATCCGTTGGCCGCCCCTCTGTGCCAAAAGACCGCACTGACACAAAAACAGATTCGGAGGCTAAAACGGTGTGGTACATCCCACAAAACAGGCAAGAGCAGAGCTCAAACTTCAAATTAAGTTATAGGACGCATTGTTCAACTCCGAGCCATCAAAGAAGCAGTTTTAAATAAGTTTGATCGCAGGTCTTATTGGGTCAAAACCGCAGCAATTCAAGCTCTTTAATGACATCTCTGAACACCTGGTGTGATTTCAAGGAGATTTCTGGAACTGACAATAAACTGGGGTTTATTTTAGGCAAATCACACTTATAGATGTCGATGGGCAAAATAAATAATACACCCAGTTTTGTACAATTTAAGTTTGAGCTGTCAACATCTTAAATAATCGAAGGGTGTAAGGAACACCAAGGCAAAAAATAATTTCAACTGCCGTAAAGCCTTGAAATTATATCTTTAAGGAACTTTACATTTATTTTATAATTACTTTATTCAGTGATTTTCTTGCTGTTGCTACCAGGTTGAGCCACTGGAGTCACATGGACTATTTTAACGATGTCTTTACTTCCTGTCTGGACCTTGAAAGTGTTTATTAAATGGCTGTCTGTGGAGGGTCAGAGAGCTCTCAAAGCTCAGAAATATCTTGTGTTCTGGAGATGAACGAAGGTCTGACGGGTTTGGACATGGAGAGGATTTAATGACAGGAGTTACATTTGTGGATGAATTCTTTCCACCTGAATTTGGCTTAGCCGAATTGAAAAGCTTCCCATACCCACATATTTCGGCTGTTCCCTTCAGGGGTCACCACAGCTAATCATCTGCCTCCATCTAGTCCTATCCTCTGTATCCTCTTATCTCACACCAACTACCTTCATGCCCTCCTTCACTACATCCATAAACCTCCTCTTTGGTCTTCCTCTCGACCTCCCGCCTGGCAGCTCTAACCTCAGCATCCTTTTACCGGTATATTCACTCTCCCTCCTCTGAACATGTCCAAACCATCTCAACCTGGCCTCTCTAACTGTCTCCAAAACATCTCATGTGCTGTCCCTCTGATGTACTCATTCCTAATCCTAGCCAGCCTAGTCACTCCCAAAGTGAACCCAACATCTTCAGCTCTGCTACCTCGAGCTCTTCCTCCTGTCTTTTTCTCAGTGCAACAGTCTCCAAACCATACAACATCACTGATCTCACTATGGTCCTGTACACCTTTCCTTTCATTCTTACTGGTACACTTTTATCACACAACAGACCTGACACTTCTCCACCCATTCCAACCTGCCTGCACACGCTTCTACACCGCTTTTCCACACTCCCCATTGCTCAGAACTGTGACCCAAAGTTCTTAAAATCCTGCACCTTCTTTACCTCTTCTCCCTGTAACCTCACTGTTTCACTTGGTTCCCTCATTCACACACATGTATTCAGTCTTTCTGCGACTAACCTTAATTTCTCTTCATCCAGAGCAAACCTCCACCCCTCTAGACTTTCCACCACCTGCTCCCTGCTCTCACTACAGATCACAATATCATCCACAAACATCATAGTCCATGGATATTCCTGTCTGACCTCATCTGTTAGCCTGTCCATCACCGCCATAACAAGAAGGGGCTCAGAGCCGTTGATGCTTGATCCAGTCCCACCTTCACCGTGAAGGCTCCCGTCTCACCTACGGCACACCTTACCACTGTCCTACTGCTCTCATACACATCCTGGACCACTCTAACATACTTCTCTGCCACTCCAGACCTCCTCATACAGTACCACAGCTCCTCTCTTGGCACTCTGTCATATGCTTTCTCTAAATCTACAAAGACACAACGCAGCTCTTTCTGACCCTCTCTGTACTTCTCCATTAACATTCTCAAAGCAAATAATGGATCTGTAGGGCTCTTTCTTGGCATGAAACCATACTGCTGCTCACAAATGTCCACTTCTCCCCTTAGCCTTGCTTCCACTACTCTTTCCCACAACTTCATTGTATGGCGCATCAGCTTAAACCTCTGTAGTTTCCCCAACTCTGCACATCTCCCTTTTTTCTTAAAAATTGGCACCAAAATACTTGTCCATTCCTCAGGCATCCTCTCACTCTCTAAAACCTTGCTGAACAGCCTAGTTAAAAACTCTACTGCCATTTCTCCTAGACACTTCCATACCTCCACTGGCATGTCATCAGGACCAACTGCCATTCCTCTCTTCATCCTCTTCAAAGCTCTAACTTCACCCTTGCTAATACTTTCTACTTCCTGGTCAACAATATTTGCCTCTACGACGTCTCTCCCCATCATTCCTCAGTTCTTCAAAGTAACCCTTCCATCTTTCCCTCACCCTCCTGTCACCTGTCAAAACATTTCCATCTCTATCTTTAAATCACTCACCTGCAGCACATCCTTTCCATCTCTATCCCTCTGTGTTGCCAACCAATACACATCCCTCTCACCTTTACCATCTAACTTTGCATAAATGTCCTCATACGCTTTGTTTGGCCTTTGCCACCTCTATCGTAACCTAACGCTGCATCACCCTATATTCCTGTCTACTTTCCTCCATCCTCTCACTGTCCCACTTCTTCCTAGCCAACCTCTTCCTCTGGATACTCTCCTGGACTTCCTCATTCCACCACCAAGTCTCCTAGTCTTTACTCCTTCCAGATGACACACCTAGCACCTTTCTACCCGTATCCCTGATCACTTCCCATAGCGACATACAGTGGTCTAAATACACAATTTGGAAAGGAAACCCTTTGAAGACGCAAGTATACATTGCCCGAGCTGTAATGACAACCCTCCCCCTCAGCAAAAAAGCAAAAAAAGAGGAGCTGATTTTTTTTTGGTTATAAATTCATTTTTGATAGTGTGTAAAATCAGGCCCTGTGTGCTCTGGAACCCTGCAGACAGTTTGGGCCGTTTTCACTACATGGCAGCAAACACTGGAAGAGAGATTTGTCTGTATCATGTTGTGCAACATTGATTTTAATGTCTCTGAAGGGAGGACATCCCCACCCCACCACCCACCTGAGATATACACTGTCAAAAGTGAATTTATATATTTTTTTAACGACACCTTGTTTGTCTTGTGTTTTTAAAATAATTTTATATATTATATAACAATGTACTATAATATTTATCACTCCCAGAAGTGTTAAGTAATTTGAGGGTTCTGTAAAAAAAAAAAAAAAAGAAAGAAATATTTATACCACTGCAAACATTTCCATCTAGTTGAAACAACCAAAACCATCTGCATGGTGCTAGAGCACAGCTTAGACAACATATACTTACATGGTTATCACTTTTAGCAGTGGTTTATGTAACTTTAAAGGGTTTCCTGTAAAATTACACCAACATTTTGTATTTAGACCACTGTATGAGTATGGGTAGCTTTTCAATTTGGGTAGGTCAAATTGGCCTAGAGTAATTTAGTGTAATAAGTCACTTTGTATAAAACATGAGGTCAGAGCTCCTCCACAGACTTTTAAAATGTAAAGTATATACTTGAGGAATTTTACCCAGACCCTGTACAAGGGCCGCAGAGTTGAAGATTAATAACGGTCTATTTGATTTAATAGAATTGAAGAGCAGGGGGGAAAAAATGTCTTGTTTCTAGTCAATAATAATAATAAAGCTTACATTAAGAAACATTTATCAGACAAAATATTTGTCTTGTTTTGGGGGTGGGGGGGGGGGGGGGGGACTCAAAATTAAGAGTTTCTTAAAATAAGCAAAATAATCTGCCAGTGGGGTAAGAAAAATAATCCTGTTCTCTGTTTGAATTAAGATTTTGCTTGCCCCATTGGCAGATTATTTTGCTTATTTTAAGCAAAAACGCTTAGTTGAGTTATTTTTCCCCAAAACAAGAAAATGATCTTTGTCTAGGAAATAGCCTACTTATTTTTAAAGAATTTTTAAATGTTTGGACTAGAAACAAGAATGTTTTGCAGTAAGAAGTCTCAAAACACCTATTCGGTCAATTTTTCGACGAAGATTACTTGTTAGATGCCTAACACTAATTTGACAGTTAATAACCGCCCAGCACTTCGCCACCGGGATTGCGTTAGATAAGCAGGTGTCTCGGTGTCGCGTCTCACCTTTCGCCAGGGCCACGGTGGAGTTGTCGGTGTCGATGGTGTATAAGATCCCCTCATAGCGGATCTGCGCTTTAGAGATCAGACTGATCTTACTGCCGATGTAAGGAGTGCCGCTGCTCATCTTCTCGAAACTACACACTTCAGTTTAAGGCGAATCCTGCTCAGGCGAATCCTGCTCAAGCGAACACCTGCAGCATCTCCGCGTCCTACAGGGAGTGTGCTTTAATGAAGGAGCAGATGCTCATCAGTGGGATTTAAAGAGGAGAGAGAGCCTCACCCCGCCCTCCGTCTGACACGCTGCACCTGCGCTCACGTACTCCGCGGGCTCATTAGGACACGGTCATCAATGTAACCAGGCTACATTTGGGAAAGAAAAAAGACAACGAGCGGCGGCAGACCATAGAATACTATAGGTTAATGTGGAAAACATTCAACCATCTCCGTCATGTTTTATGTCTGATAGTTTATAAATGCGCTCAAAAAGTCTTTCTTTTTTCTTTTTCTTTTTTTTTTGCATTTGTGGACTAATGCTGTTTCATGATTCTATTCACATGCTACTGTATATTTGGCCTCAGCTCGACCTGTCAACTCCATCAGTATTTTACACTGTCAGGTGAAAGTTTTTGTTAATTTTGAAAGAAATCTCTTATCCTTTCTTTACTTTATTGTGTAAAAACTTTAAAACATCAGTAAAACTACATATTATATTATATTATGTCTTAATAAAGAACATTGGGAATACATGTTGAAAACAAAAGCAAAAATAAACAGAGAATGCATTTAATGATTTAGATCCTTTCGGCTACTGAAAACGAATATTATAAAACTGATTATTTTACATTGTTTTTGGGTAGATTTAATTAAATTAGCATGCCTTTTAGTGTGTTGACTGAGTTGACACAAATTAAGTTATGGAGTGAATACATACATACATTTTTAGAAAAAAAAAACCTATTCCTTTGCATGGCTATTCATGGAAAGAGACCTTTGTCTACAAAAATACCAGTATTTAATAATGTATAGTTTATATTTAATAATCTTGTAACCTTATTTCAAGATTAGTGATATATTAATTTATGTTATATATGATATCAAATATTATACAGACAATGTTGTACACATAAAACGCTTCACACTATCACACATTCCAGTAGGTGGCGGGAATGAGCCAACAGCTGTAGAAGAAGAAGAAGAAGAAGAAGAAGAAGAAGAAGAAGAAGAAGAAGAAGAAGAAGAATTCCTGCAACGTGCAATACATAAAAAATGAATTATTTGTTAAACTGGCAGGATTTTGAGTTGACGCGTTTTCTGTTGCATCTTTGTTTGTACACATAAACTGATCTCCACGGCAGTTCCTCTGTTCTTCACAGGACTGAGTGTAAGAGTTTAGTTCACACTTTGACCTGTGGATGGCAGTGATACGCTCAGTAGAGTTACACTGCCGGGATTATACAAGAAGAAGAGGAGGAATCGTACATCTCAGTTTTTCTGCAGCGGTGATTGATGATAGTTTGATTAGTCGTTTATGATTGTTTTATTGAACGCGTTAAGCTTTATTTACACGGCGGTTAGATGAAGTAACAGGCAAATATTCGCGGCGTGTTTAGTCCGACTCGGAATAGTCTCATATCTCTGTCCCTGAAACTGGCATGTTGTTTGAGAACAACCTGAAGCTGCTGCGCATGTGCAGAACTGTGTGTGAAGGGATCCAGCGAGCACACAAACACAGGACCGTCCCGCTGTCAGAGAAGAAATTGGTGTGTCTCTCTCTCTCTCTCTCTCTCTCTCTCTCTCTCTCTCTCTCTCTCTCTCTCTCTCTCTCTCTCTCTCTCTCTCTCTCTCTCTCTCTCTCTCTCTCTCTCTCTCTCTCTCTTCACACAGAGAGAGAACTGTGTGTCTGTCTGTCTATCTCTCAAAATAGAACTGGGTGTAGATCAACTCTGTTTTTAGCTACAGTGAAATCTAGAATACTCATTGATTTTTATAGTTCCATGGAAGATATTGTCACATTTGTACTGAAATGATGTAAGAATGAGGCTTTGTGCACAGCATCATGACTCCCCTCATCTTCCTCAGAGCCGTTATTTTGTGGATCAGCGCAGGGTGAAGGTTGCTGCGGGGTCAGGCGGGGATGGAGCCTCCAGCTTCCACAGTGAGCCCCGGAAAGAGTGGGGCGGTCCCGACGGGGGAAACGGGGGTGCTGGAGGAGACGTCATCATCAGAGGTATCGAACCACAGGGAACAGTCCTGCTGCTTCCACACGAAAGCCGTCCGTTCCAGAAGTTTAGGGGCCACTGTGCTCTTCAGTGCAGCCAATTTGGTGTTTCTGAGCTCCTCAGGCCGTTCCTTTGACTGCAGGGCTTGTGTTTTTGTGCACCTCATATCGACAGCTGTTTGTCTTTCCAAACTGAATTTAACTCAGATTTACTCCAATCAATGTGTAGAAAAATCAATCCAGAGAAATGGGGTGTGTCTGAACTGAAGGTTTAAATGCTCCATGGCTGTCGTTCGCAGTGGACCGGCAGGTGAAGTCTCTGTCCGCTGTGTCAACGGTGTATCGTGGGAAAGATGGAGAAGCGGGCAGCAGTAAAAACCGCTTTGGACGCAACGCCAGCCCCACATACATCACAGTGAGTTTCCCTCACAAACACGCACAGGGTTTAGGGAAGATCCAGACGCACAACCGTGTGTGTGTGTGTGTGTGTGTGTGTGTGTGTGTGTGTGTGTGTGTGTGTGTGTGTGTGTGTGTGTGTGTGTGTGCGCCATTGTTTGTATTATATTGTGGGGACCAAATGTCATAAGGATAGTAAAACCTGAGATCAGCAGCCAGCGGTCCCCACTTTTAAAAAGGCTTCTAAATCATACAGGATGAGTTTTTTTTTTTGAGGAAGTACAGTACAGTATACAAACCATTATATCTATGGAGAGTCCCCACAAAGATAGTGAACCAGACTGTTGACGCAGGTTCCTCTGGGCACCGTGGTGAAGGAGGAGGGCGAGACGCTGGCCGACCTCTCGCACCATCAGGAGCTGTTCACCGTGGCCTATGGAGGAGCAGGCGGGAAGGGGAACCGCTTCTTCCTGTCCAATGAGAACCGAGCTCCGCTGACGGCCACGCCGGGGGAG